>NC_088778.1:25812074-26034967 GCF_954871325.1 Gordionus sp. m RMFG-2023 | reverse complement strand
AGTTATAGGATCATCTGTTTGTATAAAATAAATAAATAAAATCAACAATAGTAAATAATGTATTACTATTTGGTTTTAATAAGGACTCCTACAGTTGCATAGAAAATTTAAGTTATAGGATCTGTTTGTATAAAATAAATAAATAAAATCAACAAATAAATACTTACCGATGACATGACGTTACAATGACATGACGTAACAATGACATGACGTAGCGATGACATGACGTCACGATGACGTAGTGAGGACATCGGAAAATTATAATATAGATAAGTATAAGATACAATATAAAAAAAATATGAAGGGCTAAAAAGAGTTATTGATGATTTAATAGTTGATAGTTTATATTATATACTTTTAATCAGGCTCTCCTGCTCCTAAGAATATACCCTCATAAATAAGTACACTAGAAATTTATCTGTAAGAAATCACCTATTTTATTTTGGTGGCATATTTTATTTTGTTCATAATTAAAATATATTGAATTATTAGTAAATTACAAATGTGTTCTAAATATATTGTCATTTAATATAAATGGAAAATGGAAAAAGGCGTTCTAAATATTAATAGGGGATATGTTAATTTTACCCTATATATATTTTTTTAAATGAATTAAAAAATTGGAAAACGATATGTATCTTAATCAATAGGAGAGAAAAATATTTAGTTTAGATATAGCCTAAATAAATTTAAAACTCTTCTCCCTCACCTCTTGTATTTATTATAATCCTACAATTCCATATTTCCATCTAAGATTTATAAAAGTAAAATATATTATAAGCAAATATTTTTGTTAAATTTAACATATGTTTTGGGGTATTTGTTCATTCGTTCAGATGCTTCAAGGAAATTATTTTTTGAGAAATATAGATATTGATTTTTTTAGATGTTCATTATATATTCATTTATAAATAAAATATTTATATTTATAAACCTATATACCTTAAAGGCTTATTGAAAATGAAATGCCTCTTAATTATTGAAAATGGTAATATTTAATGGATCGGCCCGAATTAAAATCTTTGAAGCAAAAAATCTTAAACCTACAAATTTGGCTACTCGTCATCTAGTCTCAGCCAAACAAAATCCAGCTCTCATTGATCCTTATGTCTCGATTAATGTAGATGATCTTTTTATATCCCGAACTACCACAAAACTAAAAACACTGAGTCCTTCTTGGAATGAAGAATTCAAATCAAATGTGCAAAATGGTCAAATTCTGGGAATGACAGTTTTTCACGATGCTGCAATTCCTCCTGATGAATTTGTTGCAAATTGTCAAATAACATTTGAAGATTTACTTCTAAAAAAGCTCAATGATATATGGGTAAAAATTATATTGCGCAATATATCCTTATTTAAATTATATAATTTTAATGTATGTCAATTATATTTTATTTATATGTAATAAGAGAGCAATTTCTGGCAAATGCTTCATATGCCAGATTTTAGTAATTTCTAAAACCAAATTCATCTAAAGTGCACATTTTTTTTAATTTTGAAAGACCTTATCTAGAATCCTATTCTAGTTTGCATAGAATAACTTTTCTCTTAATTTCAGACAATTTTATAATATTTTTTTAATTTTTATATAAAAATTAATATGAATTAAGGGTAGTTCAAAAGTTCACCAAAAAATTGGTTGTTATTCACTAGATAGATACCTTTACTTGTTAAAATATGATTCTGCCATAATATTAAAATATATTCAGAATATAAATAAAATTATGTATACTATTTTATCAAAATTAAAACGTATTTATTATAAAAATATTCTTATAAACCTAAATGGCACTATTTGTTAAAATTTAATAAATTATACAATTTTGGGGAATTATAATTCTTATCTGCCTTTTACAGCATAATATTCATAACTATAACATATTTTGAAAGTTTTATTTTGTTAGATAGCTAGTTAATAGTACTATACAAACATAAGAATTATGGATGAGGGTCCCTACACCTGCACAAGATGATTTTTTTATACCCTCCACCCTCCCCAAATTAGAAAATGCTAAGATTGCTTATATATACTTTTTTAAATATTTTGTAGCAAAATATTATTGAACAATATTTGTAAAAAATAATTTATCATATTTTTTTCTTGATTTTTTCTAAAAATAAATTAAAATTGGCTTGATTAAATTTTATTCTATATTACTAAATTTTTTTTATTAAACTTCAGCAAGGAAAATTATTTTTATTTTAAAAATAACATCTATCAAACAAGATTTACCCCCCCCCCCCGGTAATTTGGAAGGCATAGGTCAGATTTTGATAATGAAAATTTGTGGCTTCATCCATGTTAAACCAATGAGATAATAATACTTGCCTAGATTTACTATTTATTCATTCAAAATAAAATACATTTGAAACTTCTTTAAATCAGCTGGATATGCCATTTTGGTTTCCTATATAATTTTTTAAAACAATAAATAAAGAGTAGGAAGAAGGGAGGGGGCATAAATTTATATTTGTTAAATCATGTTTAAAAAAATTTATTAAGAAAGACTTTTATTTATTTACAATCAATAGCACAAGAAACTTATGAATCAAAGTTGTTGACTTGGGTAAAGCATTGAGGCATGAGTTAATTTATTTCTATTTTTTTCATTGTTAGACTATTCAAAAAAACAAGAGGACCGAGTGGGTGGGCACAGGTAGTTTTCTTTTTGGCTAAAGAAAAAATTAACTTAGCCTAGGCTAAACCGCTATAAAGGATCAAAAAATGCCTCTTTAAAAAAATAGAGCAATTATTTAACTACTTTGACAATAAATAAAAAAAGAAATCGAAATAAATATCTTTTAATCAATTTTATATATATATACTAACTAAGTAACTATAAAAATATTAGGTGCAACCACACATAACCGTTTAAAACCACCACACAACTTAATTGTTGTTAATTAATCTTGGCCAAACAGTCGGATTCACCATTTAGAAGATTTTATCTTAAAAATTATCCACCCCTATATCTATCCTATTTTTTTTTAAATCAAATAACCTGGCTTGGTTGCATTGATTCGACTAAAACATTAATTAATTATACTTCTGATTAAAAATAATTGAAATCTAATTATAAATGATCGAAATGGCATACAAATCGGGTTCTAGCAGTCCCCCCCCCTCTATTATAAACTAATTGGAAATTCAGCATTAGATTTACGTTTACCAATAATATTTCCTAATACTAAAATTTTATATTTTAATATTTTTTTCTCCATCTTTCTTCTTTACTTTTCTTTATAAAATTAAATGCCATTTATTTGGATTAATTACATTTATAAAAAATCATATTTAAAAAAATTTCAACTTACATAATATACTTTACTTTATTAATAAATAATAGAATTTATAATTAAATTTATTTTGATGTTTTTATTTTTTTATAAATTCAAAAAAAAATTTATATTATTTATTTTATACAAAAAAAAAGCCAATGGTCATTAATTTAAAATATTTGTTCAACGAAAAATAATAAATACATTTTGACTTATATATTATATAAATAATCTTTTAAATTATTAGGATAAGGAATAAAAAAAATTTTGAATATAAAAAAAAAATTTATCAGAAAAATAAAAACCATGAAAAAAATAATGTTATAACAAACTAAATCGATAAAAAGAAAATAAATCTTAAATTAATTTCCTCCCCGTCGATCCTTATCAGCCAGAAATGCTTACTTCAAAAACAAAATATTTTTCTTGATCAAATTTAACCTAAAAATGTCAAATATTTAATAGTGCGAACAAATTGAGTATTTTAAACGCTACGCTGCTGCAAGCGTAAATAATGCATTTTAAATGGCCTCGTGCAAATTGGTTAAATTACCATTTGGCGTTAACAACCATTTTAAAAAACGCAAACAGGTTTGCTTTTTCAATATTTTTTTTATTCTTCGTTTTGTATTATATAAAATGTAATATCAATAACTTGCTTATATCCTAAAAAGGAATATTTAGAAATTAAAGAAATAAGAACGCAGACGATAATATAATTTTAAAAGACAAATCCTTTTTTTTTAGAACTTATTTAAAATTTTGAATCGATGGATATTGATAAAAAGACAACCTCAATTTAAACAAGGGACGCGTTTCGTTTTTTTTATTTAAAAATTACGGCAAAACGTAAACGCTCAATTTGTGCGCATTATAAGTAAGAATTTTGATATTTTCATGCATAAAAAAAATTAAAATCATAATTTTTTTTTTAAAAAAATAAATAATTCCTTTCAAACTCTTGTATTTAGAAATTAATTCAATTAAATATTTTACATAAAAAGAGAAAATTTAATCAGAACGATAAAAATTTGTTGTGACTTCTACTTTATTTAATCGTAATAAACACATATCAATTTAATACTAGTATATTTTTATAGGACCGGTTGGATCGCGCCTTTAAGATCCTGCGACGGTCTTGCTCTGCATTCACATAGCGCGAATTCGCTTAATTCTTTGCCGCGAATTTGCGTTAACCATGAATGGTTACACCGGATTCAATTTTCGGTACTTCTCTTTTTAAGGGTTTCCCCATTTTTTCTATTTAGGATTTGAATATTTGTATATATAATTTTTTTTAAAAAACATTTACAAATATTAAAAATAATCTGTGTGATACCTTCGAAGCTGATATAATTAACCTTGTGAATAGCGATGTCTACTCTCTGTCTCAAGAAGAAGTCTTCACGAGAATCATCAATAAGTATACGAATGTCAGAACCAAGTTCCCTAAAAATTGATAAAGCGCTATTCCCAAAGGTTGTTAAGGTAGTAGAAATTTCAGAATATTTGCAATTATTAATTGCTCCTTTTTTCTCAAGGATGTTTGGGGTTCGATTGGGGTGCCAATGGATCAATATCACCAATAATCCCAGTCCAGGAATTGGCCCCTCTTCCAAGGAATTTGAGAAATCTCATCTGGACGTTTCCCATCATATTTGAAAATACCTGGAGGTTCTAGAATATACGGAATTTCAGCGGATCTCAAATTTCTTAGGATGATTGAGTTACATAAATTATGCCTAACAATACGATCTTTACAAGGACGACAATGAAGGCTATGTCTTCCATTTCCCTCAACAGTGGAATTGAAATCGGAGCAAGTGTGGGGTAGGTTATAACAGTTTAAACGAATACCAATGACGTGAGTCAGTTCATCTTAGTTTAGTTGTGATTCTAAATTAACCGAGGGAAAAGCTTCAAATAACTCATGACCAGTCATATAGCGGTGAATAATGTACGGTCAGATAATTTCATTTTGAAAGGAGTTGATTCAACGTAGCTTGTAATTATAGGTCTATCCCAATCCTTTGCCTATTCTTTTCTGAACAAGAGTGGACAATAATTCGGGGCGTCTAATTTAGATAATGGCACCATCAATGTGAAGGATCAGGTTTTATAAAATAGGAATTTATTATATTTTTCCTTATTAAATAACTGGATATAGAAACAGTTAAGGCAAGATTGGAAGAGATCTGATGCCATTCTTAAAGAATTTTTGAAGATATTTTTTAAACTCTGTTTCTTATAAATATTAATTATATGAATCTAGATAGATTAATCCATATTTCATGATGGTATTTTTGCTATAGGAATAATTATTATTAGTTATTTTATTAGAGATTCGTAAATGTACTGCAGGGTATGGATGTGTTACCCATTTTGTATACTTCGCCGCGAATTCGCGCTAACTGTAAACGCAGGGTTAAAGATTTATTCTTTATTTACCGACTCGCCCATAGTTGATCTTTTTTAAAAATTATAATTTTTAATTTTATGGCTCGTTTTAATTCCCACACCCCCAGGTTGTCACAAGATTTAAATCATGTTTCAGCTTACCTCTGGTTACCATAAAATAATTTTAAAGTCTCAAAGCTGCATAACAGGACATAATAGTACAACTGCCAACGGCCCCAATATAGAGACAGTGATTAAATAGATGTTTAATTATTTTCCAGCTCATAAATATATTTTACATGAGTTTTTATACTTGGCCTTTAATAGTTTTACTTTCGGGCCTATTTGGGTGGTGCGGATCTTTAAAAAGGATGTTGCTTGGAATGGGAGGCCAAAAATTTTCTTCGAATTAATAGAGTTGTTCAAAATCAAACACGGGTTTTTACTCGAAAAATAATATCAATATTTTCTATTAATAGTGTGAATTGGATATTTAATAAGATAGTAAAAGCCTAGTTAGATAGCGCCTTACTTTTCGAATTGGAATTGGTTGGGCCGGATCGGCCGGGCCGATAGGCCGAAAATTTAATATTAGGGGTATATGGTCACCTTAAATTTTATAATAAAGATAGGAGAACGTCACTTCTATATATTAGATATTTTTCAATTTGTTAAGTAAACATAAATTTAATCATAATATATAAATATCCCTCAAAAAAAATAATAGAAATTTTACGAAAACTATCGATTTTTTAAAAAAATTTTGTAATAGGTTTAAAAATCAAAATCCATATTTATTTCTCAAGAAATATTTATTTAACTTATTTTATTTGAATGACAAACAAGTTTTTATGCGACATTGGGTTAATAATTTACAAAGGTAGGGAATTTTGGCCCTCCCGCCCCACGCAAACGGGAATTTCGTTTTTTTTATTAAAGGGCCTATTTTCGCCCTTGACGTCCCAGGAGTTTTAGAACAGCCCTAGCTTAGAGTTCTGTTCTGGCCTCGGATTAAAAATTTGTAGAAAATTTGGGGTGAAGTTTAAGCTAAAATAAAATAGAAAAATAATCTCTTCGCTTTTTTTATTAAAGTTTATCAAAGATAAAATAAGAATTAGGATTACATTGAAGTTAGGGCAAAGAAATTAGTGATTTTCGCTACTTTTAAACTTTATAAAATAATGAATTTTTCTTTATATAAGAATTGCCGCCTACCGGACGTGCCGTAATAACCAAACCGCGGGTTATATATTTGAATTTATTGATTTCGGTGGTAAAATATATAATCGATTTTGATTTTTAAATTAAAATCTTCTTCAAAAGAATATTTCGAAAAAATATAAAACAAATTGATAAAAAGATTTTTTTTAAAAATTTTTGTCAAATTTTTCTCTTATTATTTTGAAAAATTAATAATTATAATAATATATTGTTAAAAATTATTTTAGTATTTAAACGATTTATTGATTTGTTATGATATGTAAATTTTATTTTTTGGTAAAATTGAAAAAAATTTCCTCTTTATAATCAATTAATTATAACAATATAGTAATAACCCACTTAATATAGGATAATATTAGATATCGCATAACATATAGCAATTGCTATTCACTACCGATTCTTTTTAAAAATAAGATCCATTTATTACGGAATCACATAGTCGAATCCGATCTGCTATATATCACCCCCTCCCCCCTAGGAAAGCGCCTACTAGTTGGCTTTAGGAAAAAAACATGGGTTTTGCTGGATTCGAACCCCAATTTATCAGATTGAGATATACGCATTCAATGGACCAGGCACAGGCGCTTAACGACAATGGCTATTTTGTTAATAAAATATATATTATAATATCTCTATTGTATCAAATTTTGATTGTCTCAATATCCTATATGCATTATTGAACACCTTAATGTACCCGCGTTTAGACCTTTTAAATTTCTGATTACCCTGAAATTTAAATGGTAAACGTTTAAAATTTTAATTTTAACATTTGTCACATATTTTTTAGTGAATTCAGCCCCTTTTGAAAAATTAGATTACAAATCTTCTTATATTGTTATAAAATCTGAGTATTCATAGTTCCAGTAGCTTTGTAAACAAGGGTACATCAAAATTTACTAAAACAGCTTTCTTTACTCTTAGAAGAACTAATTAATAGTATTAGAGGTGTATATACATGTCATAGTGTTTTAATGAAATCAGGGCATATAAGCCAATTTTCAACTTTCAATTTATTTACGCATGTTTTTTTTGAGATATATTTTAGCTTGCTTTTTCTTTAATATACTCTTTGAATTTCTAATTGTGCCTTAAATATTCAAATTCTTAAAAATTTTTACACGATAAATAAAAAAGTTATGACGTATCAGCTGATTACGAGGGAATTTGTCTATGTTATTAGGTCACATAACATAATATGAAAGATCCCAAATATTCATATAAAATAAATATAAAAAAAATTTCTATCATAAAAGAAATAATCCGAAGTAACAAATATTCGCTTTAAAATGAAATGTGAGAAGATATTCAAAATTATTCATTACATTTCTTGGAGGAAGGATTTGATTTATTAAAATTTGAAAGTAAATATAATATGTTTGAAAAAAAAATTCCGGTATATGATTAGATCCCTGCAATGGACTTTTCTTAGGTTCTACCCGATTCGGGAAAGATTTAAAAATATTTTTTACCCGACCGATCCAAACCGATATATTTTTTAATTAGAATATTGAAAAATATTCGCGGAAGGATAATAAACAATTTCATGAAAACAAATTTGGAAATTTGTCAAGGCAGTCTTTTCCGGTCCGATATAAATTCTAGAATTAAAGTTCGAATCAGATCGAACCCGAGAAAATGTCTGTCGGATCCAATTCAGGCTCAAATAGGTCCCTGCGCGGATCGCAGTAGCCTCTTTATCTTGACATCCTTTAATCCAGACGGTTTATTTTTACTTCTCTCTACAAAAGATTTTAATCAATAGTTTCACACACTTTCATTAATCTTATTTTTTTTTTAAATGCATATCACTTTATACAGGTTACACCCTATATAAAGATAACAATCATGTGCCACCCGAGAAATCATTTTTAGAAAATTTTCCTATCGACGTCCATGTCCGGTTTGAATAAAAAAAATATTCAATTTGGTCTGGCTCAGCCAATAATGCATATTATATTAACGATTCGTTAATTAAAAGTATATACATAGGAGTCGGCTGTAGTATTGTTAAACGGCACGTTTTGAGCCGATTTTTTAAAACTGCTAACTCAAATTTTAGCCAGAAAAATATAGTTTAAGCCTCGAGATTTCGATAATATAAGTCTACACCTTTGTTCCTTCTATGAGCAAAATCTTCAGGCTTGCGTAATATTTTTCTGGATGAAATATTGAGTTAGCTGTTTTTAAATAGGCTCAAAACGAGACATTTATCAACACTAGTCAGCTGTAGCACTATTTTGGCTTGCACGCCCATTAATTGTCTTATTTTTATTATATGAATGCACATTGATGTCATTTAATCAACGTGCAAACCACAAAATGACGATACAAAGCTAGTTGGACACTTTTAAATGCATTTGAATGAATCCCCAATTTAGTAGTATATATTATATACATCATTGGATGCAAACTAGTCAGAAGCAGAAATCGGTCGGGGTCGGACAGATCCTTACAGGGCTATAGTAGTGGTAGAAGTTAATTGCAAACTATTGATTTTTAATAAGAAAAATATTTTTTTTGATTATCTAAAGCAGGTGCCATTTTATTGTGGTATTTAAAAAAAACAAAACTAAAATTATCATACTATATATTTTTTTAAAACAATAAAATTTTTTTGTATGTTGTGATTGAGCCTCAATAATTTTTTAATCTTTTATATTTTTCTTTCATTTCGATTTTTTGTTAAAATTTTCTGAATTAAATGATATTAAGGATTTTAATCTACCTTATAACAACAACAAAAATGGATATTCGTTTTTAAAAAGTAAATGGATATCCTTTTTAAAAAAATAGATAGATATCCGCTATAAAAAAATAAATGGATATCCGTTTTAAAAAAAGTTATATTTTGGAAAGAGAAATCCTACTACTGTTGTGTTTATGTATCCAAAATTATATTATTAGAATTACGCTTTTTTTGGACACCATATTGATGATGTATGACCGGGTCCGTCGTCACTTTTATTTTCATAGTTATAGAGTTGGATTAACGGAAGTTCTGAAATGTAGATAAGCATTCGTTTTTTTTTCTCTTAAAATATTTAATTTTTAATATCTTGCACACTCCTAATTAAATCGAACCTAGTCCGAAAAAGGGAATCTTCTAGAAATTATCTTACAGATATTTTAAAATCGTTATTATAAAAAAGCCTGTAGTTACTTTGACAGCTGACTTGGTATTTCTGCAAAGTTTTGTTATCTTTCCTCTTACAATGGTTTAAATTACAAACTTTTATCTTTGAACTATCGGTCAGCCTTAGCTCTGCTTTTATAATTCTTAATCGTTAATCATTTGGGTTTGTGCCGATGGTTTTCTCTACGCCCTTATAATTAAAAAAATATATATAAACTATTTTATAAATGATTACAGAGTAATTTATATATATTATAAATTTTAAATACCTATTATTTTAAAATGTGTAAACCATTCGAAATTAATACGGCTAGTAAAGCAGACGATAAAAAAAATTTTTTATAATTAAAGCGTTCTAAATGACATATTTTTTTTTGGAAATGATATTTTGCAACTTTCTATTTTTTGTTTGCTATTCTTTTGATATACGCCCGAAAACTACAATTCTATGGTATGTCATTAGCATATTAAATTCACAGTTACCGCAAATTAAATTCATATATTTTGTTGCGAATTTGCTCTAACTGTAATTGCAGGAGGGTGACACAATGATAGATATGAATATATTAACTAATTCCTTCCTTTATTTTTATATTGAACTTCATTTTCTTCGCATTTCCTAACTTATATATCTCTTAGATTTAGGATAGTTATAATAATCAATTATCTATCTTTTTCTTTTTCTCTCCCTTAATAACTAGTTGGTATATAGAATAGTAGTTTATCTTCTGATTTATAATTGACAATGACAATGATTATACAAAATCAAATTATTAAAATTACTTTAACTTCTTTTGCATTAAATTTTAAGTGCATTTCTATATTGGCGAAATTCAAATTTTTACGAATAATAAACATGCAAACCTTTACGACTCATTTATGGCATGGGCGATTTACTCAATCGATGGGAAATTATTCTCTGCATAATTTAATAAAACAAGCAGCGCGAAATGATGAAAACGCGACAGCTGTTTACGTATATATCAAAAAGGTATTTTTGACGAATCGGCCATGATTTCGCTAGCGATTAATTTCCCATCGCTTAGACAATTCGCGCATACCACGTTCACAGTTTAACCCTTTATTACAGTCGGTTGAAATTTGTCCCACCTAAAAAAGGACCTTTAATACATGGTGGGACATATTTAACCCGACTTTATTTTTTTCTTTTATTTAATACACAGATGGTATGAATTTATCCCATTTAAAAAATTATATTATTTACGTGATACGTGATAGCGCATTCGCCCTCTAACGTTGAATATACAACAGAGCAACGCTAGGTTTTCCTCATTTCCATCTAATTGAAATTTATTAATTTAAGGGGCAAAAAAAATATGAGGAGCCCTCCACACGTTTGTGGGCAAGCCGCACGTACTTGTACGCACAACATTTCTGAGAAATGTTATTAAAACGTCTATAGGCTTAGAGGAAAAGAGCGGGACCAAAAAATAGCCTACACCCAAGAACTGCTTTTAAAATTAATTATTTTAAAGGTGGGAGGTGGATAATTTAACTTAAAAAGCTTTACTGTAAGTTTATTTATTTTAGAGGTAAAAAAGAAAAATACTTTCAAGAGGAATAAATTATGTTTATTTAAATATTTTCGCGCGCAAAAAGTTTCGTATTTTATCAATCCCGCCTTTTTATTTTATTTTATGCAAAATATTTTTTATAAAATTTTTAAATCTACTTTATGCAAAATTCTGGTACATTTGATAAATAAAAAATGATAAGAAACATTTATATATTCTATATATTTATCATAAATATCAATATTTTTAAAAATGATCATTTATTTTTTTGGCAGTTACAAAAAATGTAACCGGTCATTTTATGTCCCACTGTGCAATAATGCTTATTTTACATTTATATTTTAAAAATATTATATTTTTATAAAATTTTTCAAAAATATTATATTTTTATAAAATTTTTCAAAAATATTATATTTTTCAAAAATATTATATATTTCTATAAAATTTTTCAAAAAAATTTTATCGTCTGATATATGTTCAACTGATTCGGATTCTTCTTTTGAAATATACTCAAAGGAAGTCGAGGACAACCTAATTGAATTAAATTGAAGGGCAATTACAATACCCCTACTAAGTTTTATATCATTACGGCTCTGGTGATTATATAAGAGGTCTCTATTTCGATTAAAAATGATCTAAAATCTGCTATCTCAAAAGATTCTTGACTCGGGTGTATCATCCTTGCGCAATTTAATATCGACTCCTTAAAAATTTCATAAAAAATATGTCGCTGATGATACAAGGAAAAAGTGATCGGATCATATTTCTATAAAAATTCTTGCTAGTGATTCTGAATCCCTTGGGAAAATATATAAGGACATCCTGGGAATGTTCTATTTGTAAAGTTTCGCTATGCATTAACGCTAAAAGAAATTGATTTTTCTTTTTTTAACAAAAAATAATGTATATAATACACAGTGGGAAAAATATATCCCTCCCCCAGTTATAAATTATTTTGTAATTTTTGTATTTTATATTATAAAATTTCAATAAATATCAAAAAATAACATTTTAAACAATTTCAGTGATTATTTTAAGTTTTTATAGGTGAGTGATTGAGGATTTTTTTTAATGTTGAAATGTAGCAATAAAGGCTTAAAACGAGAGAATGTTAAGTTGTTATAAAAAAAAATTGCCATTTTTTAAACTTATTTTAAGGTCCATTGATCCAGCCCCTTTAAATCCCGAATTTTGATATTTATAAGGTTTATATTTTCATTGCATTGAAAAGTTATTTTTTAAAAATAAAAATTTAGATAGATTTGGAACCATGCGGGAAATTACACGTCAGTATCGAGTTAAAGGGCTCAACATGTGAAGGTAAAAAAAAAAAATTTTCGTTTTTATTCTTAAAATCTGAGACTTTGCATGGAACCTTCCAGAGTCGGTTTAGACCGGTTCAGAAATAATTTTGGCGGTTTAAGGGATGAATAAAGAAATCGGAATATATTTACAGGCCAGCCTGGACTTTTGCAATATCGTCGGACTTTTTTGCAAAATGCTTCTTTTGAATCATTTATTTGCGTTATTTCATCGTGATTTTCTATTTTTAAAATACACCAAATTCTTTTTTTTAAAAAAAAAATTATCTCCTGAACACTTTTAAAAAATGGATATAGAAAACTATAATACTCAGCTGGAGATATGTCCAAAAATGATTTACTTTTGTAAGCTCCTGATTAGACAATTAAGCCCCAATACATTATTGATTATGAAAAGTAAATCTGGATTTAGCTTAATATTTAAAAACGGAATGATTAATGATCTTTTATTTTTTAAAGATTTGGATTAAAATTTCGATTTTTATCACATATAAAATGACACATTACTTAATACTTAAAAATATAGCCGTAGGAACATGCTCAAGTTTTGATCCGTTTAGGAATCTTAAGAATCCTTTTGAATATGATAGAATTCATATAACATTTATAAAAAAAACCGTTAAAAAATTTTAAATCCTTTTAAGAAACGACGGAATTGTTCCAAGGACATTTCTTTTTCTTATTTCGTTTCTTTTTTAAGTGTACTAAAATTTACTTTCCGGGTCAGGTTTCTCAAAATAAAATACATTTGCAATGCATCTTACAATTAGTTTGGGGTATCTATGCTACTCTTGTTAAAAAATTCGATTTGGGTCGATTTTTAAAAACGGCTAGATTCCGATTTTATCCAAAATAATATTATGTAAGCCTCAAGATTTGGCAAGTATAAGTCTCCCGGCTTGCACAATATTATTTTAGTTATAATCTTAATCGGGCCGTTTTTAGAAATCGACCCGAATCCGGCCTTTTAGCAACACTAACTATACGTTCTATGCGAAAGGCAACTTAGCCCTGATCCTAACATCAATATTTCGCCAAATGTCACACACCCAAAACATCGAATTATATAAAAATATTACTATTTCGTTATCGATTTTGATACTCAATATTTACCATATATTTTTTATTTTTAAGAATCATATTTATTTTACCCGATTAAACAGTCAAGGAAAGAGTCTTCAAGGAAAAGCAGGAAGGGTTCAAAAACAAAAGGAGGGGTGCCATGCGGAGGAAAGTTCATCAAATAAACGGACACAAATTTATGGCCACGATTTTGCGCCAACCCACCTTTTGTTCACACTGCAAAGAATTCATATGGTTAATAATATTTACTAAATGTTACATATCCAATTAATAAAAGGAAGGAAGGAGATAGGAGAGAGGGAGGGGGGAAAGAAAGAGGAAGGAAATTTTTTTTTTCTTGAAGAGCCAACTTCAACCATGCATGTTCAATAACTTAAATTTTTTCCAATTATTTACGTAAACTAAATATTTATAAGCTAATAGTTTATATAATAGAGGTCTGCAGATAGCAAAATATTTCATGGGTGGGATTTGTTTTCGCCTCGGCTCAGACAAATCCGCACCCAGCCCATCTCGGTTTCAATTTTTTGCTAAGGTTACCTGGCCTGGTCCGGTTTTTTAAAATCCAGAAATATATCCTATGAAAAAGATAACGAATAATGATGAATATTTAGGTTTATTGATTTTCTTATTAATGCAATAAACAAAAATGTAGGAAAAGGACGATAATATTTATGAATGAATGATCATAATAAATCACTAAAATTATAAGAAAGATAAAATATTTTTATTTAACAAAGTTAGGCTTTAAATAATTTTTTCATCTATTCTCTATTAAGCGCACGAGCATCTACTTTTTTAGCGGCTCGGGCAGTTATTTTTTGCCCCGCTCCGCCCGACCCAATTAAATTATTTTCAGCATTACCCGGGCCAGCACGGCCCATGAACCTAGTACCGGGTTAAACATTGCAGATCTCTAGTTCATATCGAACAATTACATGAAATTTAATTGTTTTTAAATATAAAATATTTAAAAAATATAGACATTTATTGTGTTTTATAAGTCTTATTATCATACATATTCTTCTTTTTTTTTAAATATAATCCATCTTCCTCCAATAAAGCTTTAAAATAATTTTTTTATGGAAGATATCCATCTCTTCTCTTCTCTTAATATAAAATAAAGATTTTTTTTAAAAAAAAATTATTATCTAGGGGTTTGGGCAAACAAGGATACCAATGTCAAGGTTAAATACTTAATAGTTATGCAAATATGGTTACATAATTTTGATTTTACTTGTGCCTAAAACATTTTAGAAAACAGTGACACTTTTTATGAGATAAATTTAAAATTTCAAATGAAATAATTTTTTATTTTACACTGAAAACATTTACTCATTTTTATTTAATTAAATTAGATCCAGTTTATTAGATGATGTGAAGTAAAAGAGATTAAAAATTAAACATCAAAACCATAAGCCGAGTTATGAGGAAAAATTTCCTTACCCTGCATTTATAGTTAGCACGAATTAGCTGCGAAGTATATAAAAGTAAACGAAAATACAGCATATTTTGTAAACTTTTCTACGAATTCGTGCTATCTGTGAATGCCGAATAACCCCTCATTCACAGTTAGCTCGTATTCACAGCGGAGTATACAAAAATACAGCGTATTTTTATAATTCGCAGCTAATTTGCACTTATTATGAATGAGGAGTTGATATTTTATTCAAAAAATTAACTCTATTTTTTCAGTGTGTACGTGCGTTGTTCACAAAAGATGTCATCACCAGGTGTTAACTAAGTGTCCAGGTTTGTTGTTTTACGACAGGACTAAAGATGAAGATATTATAGAGGAGGAAGACGAGAACGAAGAGGAGGATCAAACAAACATAAAGAAACCGTCTTCCAACAGAAAGAGGCATATTTTATTTATTATTTATATATATTCAATGAAAGTCATGGAACATCAGAGATCCCAGGATAGGAGGAATCCCCTGCTCCGAAGAGTGAGCGAATGCTACCCCTAAGAATTAAACTGATAAAAAAACCATAGATTTCAACAATTAAAAAAAAACATTAAAATAATTGCCATTTTGAAAATAGTAATAAAAAGTCTATGTTTATAAATAATTTTAACTAGTATTGTTAAAAGTTACTTTTGAACCGCAACTAGTTTTAGTTACTAGTTTACATTTGTAAGAATATAACTAGTTACAGTTATATATCAAGTCTTATTTTGTAGATATTAACTTTTTCCAATAATCTTATTAACCATTTCTGACATTATTACACCAGTGACGAAGCGTCCATAGAAGCATATGAGGCATTGATTCCCTTGAAATTTTTCTTACAAAATTCTTAAAATAAACTTAATAAAATTTTATATTATATTTAAAAAAATAATCTAACTTTTAAAAAATATAGACATTTTCTCCCCATCAAGTAATAATTACGATCCATTAGGTAAAGCGGAAAAAGGGAAATCCCCTAAATATTCACATTTAACCCACAACAATGTATTTATACCCATTGTGGTTTCAATAAACTACTCATTTGGGAAGAGACCAAATCCTTAATCAAACTAATTAGCCGAAAGAGCCATAAAACAACAATATCAATGGCCCTTTTGATTAAGCAAAATATCAGCTTTGAAATATTACGTTACAATTTTAAATTATTTAAAGATTTATGGCCGTCACCAGAAGAGGATGACTATTTTTAACATAATTTTTTTTTCCTTTTCTAAAAATGTTGTTTACATGTTATTCTAATTATTTTATATAATTTTGATTATTAAATATATAAAAAGGAAGATATCTTAAAAAAAATTTATGCACTTCCCCAGTAATTTTACATTTTACTTGTATTTTATATCTCTTCTACCCAACCACGTTAATTTTTTTAAGGTTATATGTTTTCACTACTGCAATAAGGTGGAATTCTTAGTTGACGCAATCTACAGCTGTTATAGTTTTAATTCTTTAATTCTATTGATAATAATCTAAGATTTATTAATGTAATAAAGAATTATTTATCTCACTAAATTTTATTTATAAACTTAAACAACTTTTAAATCTTGTCGCATAGCTTTAACTGCTTTTTATGGTTAAAACAGTGCGTAATTTATGATTAACTATAGCATAGCTGATTTTGTAAGCGATGCGTTGGCTCGCTAATTTTGCGGTACGAAGCCAAAATAAAGGATTTTTTTTTAGATTTTATATGAACATATTTTAAAGCTCAATTTTTTGTTGAATGACAGATTTTCACGTAGAGTTCATTCCAAAAGGCTCAATTTTCCGACCAACGAAGACGGCTCTCAAGTCAGACTAGGGCCGGACGATGCCGCTCTTAACTTGACATCCGGCACCCGCTTCAATATCAATATACCCCACCGTTTTTTGCTTCACAATTATAAGAGGCCTACTTTTTGCGATCATTGTGGCAGTCTACTGTACGGCATAATCAAGCAAGGCCTGCAATGCGAAGGTTTTTATTTTCTCTGAGGATTATTGAAGCTCTAATTAGGTAATTACTCCACGATCCTAACATGATCCCGTTTTGCTTTTAAGATCTAAATTCAACCTACCACATTTTTTGGATTGTGGAGCTGTTTGAACCGGATTGGCTGACTTTCATAATTGATGATTTTAATTATAAAGTACATTATGATTACGTTAAATGGAGGGTGGGAAGAGGACTAGTAACAATACATGATGGATACATTTTTTAAAATTAGAGTGTGGAATTAGAAATAAAAAATTATAGAATTAATTTATGAAAACTTGGGCGGATCAAAAAAAGAAATAACTTTAATATACAAATAAATATTTAGCCGGTCGGAATTTTTTTTAAGATATAATATTCGATTTGAATCCGTCGATTATTTATTTTCCGCTTCTAGACGCATGAACGATTTACGATAACATTTCCGTTTTAAACCATTATAAAATGGTGTTTAAGACATTTTAAATACACGCAATTATATTAATAGAAATTTAGTAGTAGTTGTTGTGAACCAGTTATTCCCTCTCAATGTTGAGCAGTCATTAATTACAGTGTAATTAATTCCATGATTACCCACTTCAAATAAGAAGTTAGTAATTTTAATTAGCTACATTTTTTTAAGGCCTGTAATTAGGAATTAGAAGTTTAATTCATAATTACATTTATAATTCCTTTTCTTATTATTTTTATGAAAAACGCTTAATAATTGCAATCATTCATTCATATTTTTTATATTTAAATAACTTTAATTGCAATATTTCATTCATTTTTTTTGGCGGAAACATAATGAGTTATTCTGAATCTTTAACTTTTACCTTGAACTCTGATGATAACTTTGATAATTGCCTTACATCCAATAGAGCGTAATTGCCAATATTCAATCCAAATTTTTTTTAAAAGTAACTGATAAAAATGATAAAACTACAAGCCTTGTTTATGCATCCTGTGATCAAATCGTAAAGAACCACAATCAGACCATCAGTAATTTCCGAAAATATATGAAGATATATTTAAATATTAACTTTTTGTTCCTAATTTTATTACTTCGGAGAAAACATTCTTCTAAAAGCAAATATTCAACAAACTTTACTAGAATATTTTTTAAAAATCATCGAAATTAGTTAACCAGTGGCTATGATTTAATTGTAAATTTTGTTATAATAAATCTATGGCACTGTTGTCTTCACTAGCACTTGTAGAAAGAATGTTTAGCCTTTCAACTTTGTCAAATAAGTATTATAGAACACAAACTGTGAAAAACATACACTTTAAAAAAATGTTTTGATTAAAAACATATTCAATATCATTTTTGAGAAAAACAGCTTCAAACGTTGCCCAGAATATCTATTAATATTTCGATATCATAAATGATATTCCATTTTGTAACACAGAATTTGATTGCATTTCTTACCATCAAATGTATAAATATATAATTTATATGCAAATGTCTTATGATTGTACTTTGAGTAAAAACCTTTTTTTTTCAAACATAAAAAAATTGTAATAAAATATAAAATATTATTATTTATATTATATGATACTTAATAACGTTTCTCGTTATATTTTATGATTTTCAAATCCTAGTTTAATTCTTATTCTTGCTATAAATGGAATTTTAATTATGTATTACTCTAGAAAATCACCAATACATGTAATTAATAATTAATTACCTTTTTTTAAAAAGTAATTGTAATTAGGAATTAATTGCAACTTTTGAGTAATTATGCCTATTCCTCCTTATATAAATTTTAAATTCTTTAATAAAAAAATGTCCAGCGTGCAAATTAAATATCCACAAACGTTGCGAGAGAAACGTTGCACCGAATTGCGGAATAAATGCAAAAGAAATGGCCGCTGTCCTTGCCCAGATCGGAATTTCTGGCGATAAACTATCCGTCAGAAAGAAAAAGGTTACATTTTATTATTAATGGCCGAAAGGATAAAAGAGAATGAAAGAAAAATTTGAATCGTTTTTATTCTTATTATTTTTTATTATTGTAACAAACTAAAATGCGAAATAAAGCCATCCTTCAGTGATTCCCATCTAGGAAGTCAAGTAATTCATTCAAGATCTCATTCTTCCCCATTGCCAGCCATCAATTCTATAGCGCGTAAAATGAAATATTTTATTACAAATTTTTAATATATGTATATTTTTTTTACCCTATCATTTAGTTATAATATTTTATCTTAACGAATATAATTGGATATTTTACTATTATTATTTTTTTATTTATTTAATATCTTATTAACTTATTAACCTTTCAAATGTATTATCGGAAACATAAAAAATTAAGAAGAAAGTGATGAGGCCAACTACGAAGCCACAGAATTGATTAAAAACGTTAAAAATGCAATTCATCCCATCAAAAAGCCTTCCATATCCGATTTCCAGTTTATAAAAGTTCTAGGGAAAGGAAGCTTCGGGAAGGTTAGACTTTCTTTAAAAAATATCTTATATTTATTATATACATTTTTTGGAAAAAAAGTAAATAATCAGGTGGGGTTTATAGGACATGAGGCCTTGTTAAAATTCATATTATTCTGAAATGTTCTTTAGTTTCGTATCTAAAATTACATTTATATTTAATTTGGTTTAATTTTTTTAAGGAAGCATTTACACTATTTTTTTTACCAGAAGTACTGCAGTCACTGAAAAATATATTAATCAGATTTGTTTAGTGCTTACTTAAGTTTTTAGGATATGTATATTAGTTTGGAAATACAGAGTTTAGCAAAAAAACTTCAATTAGCATATGAAGATGGTTTCCTCAAGAATTACGAGGCAAAATCTTTGAAGTTTTTCAAAAAAAAGAAGATTAAATTTGGAATTATGAGCAAAATTTTATCAAAATGTTGCTTGAACATGGATAATCAAAAAAAATCTTCATTTTTTCTTCTTCTTCAGAGATCAAAATGTTTCGGAATTTCTGATTTTACTATTATTAATTATATTTTCATAGATAATAAATGTGTTCCCTATCATTCAATGAAAAAAAAATATTAGACTGGCCTAGGATTTCGTGAAAACGATTTTACTAAGTTAAAAAAAAAAAACTAGCCAAATTTTTTTAAAAAATAATAGTAAATATTTTGTTTTGTTTTGAGATATTATTTGCTAATTCTAAATTATATAGGCCTAAAGTTTTTTTTCACTAGCGGGTTCGGTGCCAATTATTTTTTGCAGGACTCTAATTTGCCCATCTGTTTCACTCTTCTACTCTTCTAATGGACAGCTCTCTAGGACTACGTCTAGTTCATTTACTTTTTAAATTATGCTTAGGGGTAATAGCTCAACTCAAAGAATCTTCAACTGAAGGATTTTTTTTAAAAAAACTAGATGAGACATATTTAAAGTTGAACAAGTATCTGAAGTAAGGAGAAAGATTGTAAGATTAAGGGTTAGAAAAATATAGGTTAGGATTTATGAAATGTTTGAGAGATATTAATTAATTAAAAATGGTTTTTAATAAATTTTGATAGTAAACTCTTAAGTCTGACAGGTTCATTTGATTGTAAATAGACGAATAGAAATCTAAATAAATTCTGTTTGTAACGGCAATTTCCCTGATTTGGCCAAAATCATGCTTAGGACACTTGGATCTCAATCAATACATGATTGCTTACGAAAAATGAATCAGTCATGGATGTAGGAAAAAATACAATAAATTATTTGATTTTGTTTGGTATTCTAAGAAAACTGGATAAATAAATACACAGAAATATTCGATAAAAATTTTAACTTATTTTTTTTTTTTGGAAAATGTTTAATTTTTGAAAAATCACAATATTTATTTTTTGTTTCTCCACATCATAGCAAATATACTCTGTCCTTCGTGTCAGATGAATGCCTTCTAATAATTAAAATTACTATATTTTTAATATCAAATTAATAAAAATAGAAATTTCGGTTGAATCTCTTGAAATTTCAAAGAAAATTTATGGTTTCCCAGTATACTCGAGCAAATGTCCTCTTTCCTCCATATCAGAAAAATTATTTCCATGAATTATAATTATTTTATTTTAAAATATTTCTTATTCAAAAAAAAAGGATTAATAAAATTTATCAAAACCTTTTTTTTTATCAGGTGATGCTGGCAGAAAGGAAAGGGTTTGACGAGGTTTACGCCGTTAAAATCCTCAAAAAAGATATCATAATTCAGGATGACGACGTCGAATGTACTATGACTGAGAAACGTATACTGATATTAGGTGCTAGGCACCCTTTTTTAGTCGCGCTTTTCTGTTCTTTCCAGACCAAGGTTTACTACTAATATAACTATTGTATCCTTATATGATATAATAAACTAACCTATTAGAAGGAGGGGGGAGGGGGTGTCAATTCATTGAGAGGTACTATATGGGCTGGGGCCTAGTTGACCCAAATCGAAGAGTTTTTACATTCCGCGAACATGCTTCTTTTATAATTATGTTTATAATAAATGAATAAATTAAATAGGACCGCCTATTTTTCGTTATGGAATACGTGAACGGAGGCGACCTAATGTTTCAAATACAAAAGGCTAGAAAATTCGAAGAATCTAGGGCAAAGTTCTATTCCGCCGAAGTCATGCTAGCCTTACAATTTCTTCACAAGCACGGTGTTGTATATAGGTATTTATATATGTATAAAATACAAAATAACGTGATAGCATAGGCGAGGCCAGGAGGAGGGTAATAGTAAATCCCCTCACCCAATTCTCACCCCTCAAATATATCACTATTAACAAAAATTTGAAATAAAAGTAAGTAAAAGTTAATAATTTTTTAAAGAAACGCACACATGATTCAAAATTTTTAGAAAAAATAGCATTTATATAAAGAAAAACGTTAAATACCAAAATTATTTTTATAAAATAAGTAAACCTGAGAACCTCCATTAAAATTTTTGCAAAATATAAAAATCCCATCTAATAGTGCTTCTACCCCCCCCCTTAGCAAAATCCTGGCTACGCCTATACGTGATGGGCTTTGTAATTTATTAAGATATATGCGAAATGTATCTCATGTTAATTTATGAGTAAAGTTCTTTGTAGTGTTGTTAAACGGCTCGTTTTGAGCCGATTTTTAAAAACGGCTAACTCAATATTTAATCCAAAAAAATATTTCGCAAGCCTGAAAAGTTTGTTCATAGAAGGAACAAAGATCAAGACATATATTATCGAAATCTCTATTAAGCAATATTTTTCTGGCTAAAAAATTGAGTTAGCCGTTTTTAAAAATCGGCTCAAAACGAGCCGTTTAACAACACTAGTTCTTTGTGAGTATACGCTTAAATTTTATTTTTAAAAAATGACTTTTTTATAAAATAAATGTTATTTGTCTTTTAGATTTTTAATTAAGGAGTTTTTCTTTTTAAATTTTTTTGGAAAAAGTTTATTTAATTGGTTTACAAAATATGATAAATAAAACATTCTAGTTTTGTTATATTAATATCTAAAAAAATATAACGTTTATATATATATATATATTATATATAGGGATCTGAAATTAGATAACATTCTGTTGGACAGTGATGGCCATTGTAAAATAGCCGATTTTGGGATGTGTAAAGAAAACATTTTCGAATCTGAGCTGACTTCCACTTTTTGTGGAACGCCAGATTACATCGCTCCAGAGGTTGTTAGATTTATAATCAAATTCACAGGTTTTTTTTACCCATTTTAAATGGGCATTTTTGGCAATATTTCATGGTTTTTGTCCTTTAACCAAAATTATTTTTTAAAAAAAATAAAATCTTTTAAAATCTTAAAAGTTAATATTTTTGATTTTTTTTTAAGAAATACGTATATTTTTTTCCATCTTTCACTTTAAAACACTATACACCATACACCTAAAGAAACTTTGCAAGATATGAGAACTCATGAATATTTAAACAATAGGAATGAAGAAAAGAGAAAGAAAGGAATCAAAAAAAAGCTAGAAATTTCCATGATATAAAAATATGTAATGTATACTATTAGATCCTTCAAGAACTCGACTACGGCGTGAGCGTGGACTGGTGGGCCCTTGGCGTGCTGATGTACGAAATGATGGCCGGTCAACCCCCTTTCGAGGCTGAGAACGAGGACGACCTTTTCGATTCCATCCTTCACGATGACGTGTTGTACCCCGTTTGGCTCTCTAAGGAGGCCGTCTCCATACTTAAAGGAGTAAGAATGTTAACAAGACTTCTCGATAAATCTTATATTATATTTTTTTTACACCAATAAAAATTGCATGTTTACAGACCCTGGTCGGGTGTGTTTCAAAAATATATTAAGGCTCGGGCCCCTGCATGATATAAATATCATTAACGAATTTCTATTATCGAATCCGATGGTTTTTGTCTGAAAACTTGAGTAATTTGCTAATAATTATAAGCGATTTCTGATGGCTTCGCCCAATCCTACCAATCGATTTTATAGATTATACGAAATTGTTAAAAAAATTTTGTATGAGTAACTCGTATGATTTATTATTGTTTAAATTTAAGTAGCTTTTTTTAAAAAAAATAATCCTATATAACTGTTTGAGGACAAATTATTTGTTTTAGGTTAAATTTTTCCTGAAATCATTTTTTTTTAAATTTGTTTTATGTGTTTATTTTCTTTGTATAGAAAATCGATAGTCATTTTTTAAAATAAAAAATGTTATTAAAAGATTATTAAAGTTTGGTGTAGTTTAGTTACTAGGCTATACCACATCTTGAATAGTTAGGCTTCATCACACTAAGTTTTTTCATATTTTTTTGAAAAGATCTTCTTTTCGAACTAACAAAATAAAGATAAGTAATAGTTTGCATATAGAATAAATTGAAAAGTTCAATTTTAATCATATTCTCCCATAAATTTTTACATGCATAAATGAGATAGTTATACTAAAAACGGTGGTTAAAATTACAAATTAATGTATATCTTTATAAATTATATAACTATAATTGAAATAAAATATGCTAACAAAATTCTAAAAGATAACATTTAAGTAATAAAATAATTCTTTATTAAAAAATTTGCCCCTCCCCCCTCACCTGATGCAGAGATTAGGAAAATCTAATTGAAACAACATATTAAAATTTGAATATAATTTATTACTTTTGAAAAAATTTAAATTCATTATTTAAAATGAAATGGTAAAAATAATATATATAAAAAATTATTTTTTACAGGTATTACAAAACCAATATATTACCAATGTAAACATTTATCCAACAAGCTGACATTAGAAAGATTATTTATATATATATATATTACAAATCCAAATTACTATATTTTTTTTCATTCTTCTCCTCCAGTTCATGTGCAAGAATCCTTCCAAAAGATTGGGCTGCGTTGTATCCCAAGGCGGCGAGCAGGCTATTAAACTACACCCATTTTTTAGTGATATCGACTGGATCGCCCTTGAGTGTAAGAAGATTAAGCCTCCATTCCGACCAAAAATCGTAAATTACTTTTACATAAATTTTAGATGCTTTAATACATATTACCCTTCATTCACAGTTAGCACGAATTCGTGGCGAAGTATACAAAATATGCTGTATTTTTGAGTATTCCGCGAATTCGCGCTAACTGTAAAGGCAGGGTTATATTAAATGTGTTCCACAGTTCAGAAGCGAAACCTGGACTGAAACCTACTATCCGAAATTTTTTTTAGAAACCGAAACTAGAAGCCATTTTAAAATTTCCGAACCGATTTCTAAATAAAATAATCGTATTGTTGAGATATGTAATTTATAGTTCATTTGGAATCTCTCAATTTTAAATCATTTACTGACAGCGGGTTTTAAATTTGAAAAATTCAGATTTTACCGGAAAATGTATTTTATTTCAGCCATGATGAACTACTATGGAATTAAAAATTTATATAAAAAAGCTCTCTTATATAAAATGAAATATAAATCAAGAAGTAGTTCAAAAGTTCACCGCGAAACTATCTGAAATACTTCGGTATAGGTTAATCTGAAGACACGTGCGGAAATGCATTTCCGATTGAATTAGATTTTTCCAATTTCCAAAAAATCGCCCTCAATAAATGAGATCAAAAACTGAGAGATTCCAAAAAAAAATTGTAAGAACCGGAAATAGATTTTTTTTTAAAAAACTAGTTCCATTTTTAATCCAGGTTTCCATTCACTTTCATAAGTTTCAAGATGATAGATTCCTCAGGATTATTCAAAATCTGATTAATAAATTATTTAAAAAGAATTATAAAATAAATGGGAATTTTTTTATAGTAACTAAAATACATATTTTCTCATTTAAAATATTTTAACTCTAAGATTTTCTTTTAGAATTACTTCTCTCTCGATATGTTAAACATGATTTTAAATTTACATTGATGATCCAGAATTTCTCTAAGAAATGTATTAGATGATTATTTTCTATGGGACGCTAAAGAACTCAACTTTTATCATTGTTATTTTGTTTATATTTAAACTTTTTAAATAACACTATCGACTTGATTTGATATTTCATATTATATATATATAGAAAACCAAAAAGGACGTCAATAATTTTGATCAAGATTTTACCAAAGAGGAGCCTACCCTGACCCCCATCGAAAATTCGGAAATATTGGCATCGATAAATCAAGACGATTTTAGAGATTTTTCTTTCTACAATCCAGATTTTTCTAAAGCCAAAATCCCGCTACAGAATCCTTCGATTAGCATTTCAAAGCCTGCTTCTACTACCACGACCTTAAACTCGAACACAAAATAAAATTAAAATTACGCAAATATTTTTTTTAAACTTTCCCCGGTGATAGGCAAAAAAATTTTTTATAACGAGAAGAAAGTAAAATTCAAATAGATAATATAAATATTTTTTTTAAAAAAAAACGTCACGTTTAAGGTTTCGTTTTTATTGAATAAACCTAAGATTTTTTTGCTTTTTCATTCCGAAAGATGAATAATCTTTAAACCAAATGTTTAGTTTAAAAAAAAATAAAATAAATAAAACCTTAAAGGCATTAACATAACAAAATTCGTTGATATTTTCGACTTTTTATTCCTCTAGGGTTTCCTGGATGAGTCCGATATCGTTTTTCTCCAAATTATAGTTTAAAAATATTCATATAAAAGAAATTCGGTTTGTTATTTTTTTTTTCCTATCGATGTCAAAATTAAAACAAGTGCCAAATTCCATAATCCCCCCCCCACTCCCTTCTCTTTACGGCTTTTAAGCATCATTATTGTTAATAAAGTTATACAAACCATAATAACACATTTTAACAATTGTTCCTCGTGTGAACACTTTTTACTGAAGCATAATATTTACACATGACTATATTTTTTTTGTTTTCGGCGCAATGCATCATCTTCTTTTTGGAAAATTCTGACCGATATAAGGAATAATTTATGTTCTTTATTTCAAAAAAAGGATTATTAGTCAAATATCAAAAATGAAAAAATTGTAGTCACAGTTTAAAAAAATTTAGAATAAATATATTTATATAATTATTTATTTTGAAATAATTATTGGTCTATTATTATATTGTGATAAGCCAAAATCAAAAGCTTGTCATAAGATTGTATTTTAGTTTTAATGATTAGAATTCTAGTCCTAGAAAGTCATTACTTTTAAGAAAGAGAAATTTGTTTTTTTATATTCATCTACCCTGGTTGAAAAAAATGGTTTCTCATGCTTGTTATTATTTACTTTACCCCCCCCCCCCACTTCCCATATTCTCAGCAAACCCAAAGATAATTTCTTTTAAAAAAACTGTTCGATATATTATATTTTTAAAAAAAGATTAATTAAATTTCAAAAATCTTTGTAAATAAATCATTTTTTTTATATGACCTGTAATTTCTTTTATATACATTTAATACGCCTACGTTCCCGCTTATAAATAATATTTTCGCGTTTCAATTTTTTAAAACAAATATAACAACTGTTTTTGAGATTTCGATCTTTCCCGCTTCGTTTTAAGTTATCTGCGATCCCACGAGAAGCGCTATAATTGTATAAAAAAAATGTATTTATAATAATTGTTATATAAACTACATAATAAAATTGAATTATAAAGGTAGGTAAATAGTGACTGGGCTATTTGGTTTAGTCGCGCTACTTTGTACTTACCAATTTAAAAAATACGTGCAATTCTATCATATTTGAAAATCATAAATTTACCATAAGAATCTTTATATTTATTTTTAAGAAAATAAATACCCTTCTTTTTTTGTATGAATTTATATTAATGCGAATCTGTTATTTATTTTTTATACACAGGTTAAAATCCGCCAAAAATGATGAAAAATTTGCTTTTTTCCTACGAAAATGTTTACATATTAACTATATATTATAATTAATTACATTTTTGCCTGACTTTAAATAACAAATTATTAAATGACAGAACCTCATTATTTTGTAAAAAAAATTTCTATGATGAAAAATCATTGTCGTTTATTTTATATTTTATTTTTTGCGAATATTTTAAGTTTAATTATTATTTTATTGCAATACTTAATTCATTTATTCCATCTGTATGTAATTAATTATTATATAAAATGTATATAATAATATAATCATTATTAAAAACAAATTTTCCGGAGTTGACAATTATGTCCTAATAGTCAATTACTAAATAAATATTTTCGAAAAAAAATAATTCATTTTAATAGGCTCTAATTGTTCTGTTTTTTTTATAGTTAGTAATGCTGAAACTGTAGTAATGTAAGTTAAGATTTTAGCCAAAATAATATTACTTAAGCCTCGAGTTCTGTTAAGATGTCCAAACCTTTCTATGACCTTTGAGCAAAATTTCCAGGCTTGCGTAATACTTTTGGCTAAATTAATTGTCTCAAATTTTCTTGAGGAGATAGAGAGTAATAAAACTATAAATGTAGAATATGGGTATTTTATATACTTTAGTACTTATTGATTTTTTTGTAGATTTATAGCATATGTGATAAATAATGACATTGGCTTATTTTATTTTTACATTTTTTTTGCAGGGATTTTATTATTTATCCTGGTTCTTATTTCTAGACAGTCGTCTGTTTATCCATCTATATAGCTATCTCTAAACAAGCTAAAAAGATGAAGGCTATTTAGATTTATATAAATTATCTTTGTAATATAAAAAAAAATACATAAATAACAAATAATATTTATCTAATGTACATACATAAAAAAACGAAAATAGGGTGTCCGAGTTTAAAATCTGCTCATCCTGGGCTAAACATAAATAAGTTTAAAAATAAGACGAACCAGCAATACACGTCCTCTTTGACTACTTTATTATTTTTTCACATATAATTATATATTTTTTTTAAAATTAATGCAAAGGTGAGTGTAAGTAGATTTGTTGAAATTCCCGACTCTGGTCGATTTTTAAAAACAAAGATTCGTGAGATTTGGCAAATAGAGGGCCAAACCTTTCTACTACCTATGAGCAAAATCTCCAGACACAATATTATTTTGGTTTTCTCTTTCATTTTTTCTTTTTTCTCTCTTTCTTCTGAACCGGGTTTTTTTTAACTCCCTAGAAAGGGATCGATTTCATATTTATAAATAAATATTTCCTAGAAAAAGTAAGAATTAATTAATCCTGTAAAAATAAACCATTACTAATTTTGGCTCAGAAAAATCTACCATTTTTTTAAACATATTTTCTATGATTATTAAGCTTTGCAAGTGCATTTTAGATTTATCAATATATTAATCCTATCTTTTTTAGTTTATGGACTGATTCTCAAAATTTATAAAGAAAGTATAACTAACACAAATAGGCACTATTTTGGATGCTCTAAATATTTATTTAAATTTTAAAAATCAAATTCATATATGACGTATAATTAAATGGTGCATGACCTTATAAATAAAAATTGATTCCGCGATAATATAATATTTATAAAATAAGTTATTTTTTTAAAAAAAACTACATAAAAGCGACTATAATTATTTCCTGACTTTAGCAAATGTATCTATCATAATAAAAATTAGAATGTTAGTTTTTTTTTAAATTATAAAAAAATTTCAATATAATAAAAATAAGGGCCGATGTTGTAAAGTGTGTGTTTATTTGCCGCAAACCACGCAAGCGATTTCTCTGCCATCTGGATAAGCATTGCAAGGTAAGGCACCACATTTGGCTTCAACGATGTACAAGGCACTTCCATCTCCTACGCTATCAACATCAATATGGTAATCTGGAGATTCGTCCACGCAAATGTATTGAGAGCGGCAGAATTTGTTGTTAAGAGCCATAAGATAACCGCCGTATTCCTTGATCATACCTGTGGTGATTAAAACATTGCGTTAATATAAAATTTAATTTTTGAAAGGATTTAATTTTTTTAAAATAACAGAAATTAATAAAACTGCTTCTAATGTATTATTCAAAATGGAGTTGATGTCAAAAAATGGGGATGGAATCATCACCATTTATCTATAATATAAATGATATCTTTCTCAAAAGAAATATCAAAATTTTATTCACTAAACCTCTTGGGCATTCAACAGCTCCAGGAATCATAACATGAGTACACATGTGACTGGTGTAACAGACCGCACAAACGGCTTGTTTTTGTTTGATATTCCCCACAACTCCAATGAATGGAGAGGCTTCTGGGTAAACCCTGTATTCGGCACCGTAAATTCTGGATCCGCCTTCATTGTCATCGCCAGATGCAAATCCTTCAACATAACTATAAGTATTTGTAAACATCACAAGAAAAAAATTATATGGAAGTAATGCATCATATTTTGACAAAGCTATTTTTTAAAAAAAAATTAGTTTACAAATGATCTATAAGAGATATTTAAAAAAATATATACAAAGTTATTTTTGGAAAATTGCTTTTTTCTGATCATGTCTAGAGTCTGGGTCCTATTTTATATGTTAATGAATCAACAAAAATATGATCTTTATTTTCCTATGTACTTTATGTTATAATAACTATCATATCGTTTATACTTTTCGAAATTGGGATTTTCTGGAAGGCAAAGGTAGTTGTGACCACCTCCTGGATAATTGTCAGCATAATGACCTCCAGCTATGTAACCGCTGTATACAACTTGAGCTCTAGTTTCAGATTCGGCGCAAGTCTTCTTACCATAATGTATATAGACGGATCCACCGCAAAGAGCTTAAGGGAGCATTTAATTTATGTTACATTATTTAAAGTTGAGGAATACCTTATTATAATGTTTAAAGTAAATCAATCATATTTTCTTTATCTATTAATCAAATTGCTCACTGATTTTCCTGTTATCGGCTTGGCACTCATTGAGGCATCTACCAGGTGTACCATTAGACCCGGGTTGACCATCTTGTCCAGGGGAGCCAGGTGTACCAGATTCTCCATCCTTACCTGGGATACCAGAATCTCCTTTAGAGCCAGCGCTACCTGATTGACCAGGGTTGCCGGCTTTACCTCTTGATCCTGGGGGACCAGACTGTCCTGGACTTCCGGACCTTCCATCGTTACCAGGGCGTCCCGCATTACCAGCTTGAGATCCGGTTGGACCAGGTTCGCCATTAGGACCTGGCGGACCATCATTGCCAGGGATACCTGGATGGCCGTCAGCTCCAGGTGCACCAGATTCACCTTTGGATCCCTTAGCCCCAGATTTTCCAGGACTTCCTGGCCTACCATCTTTGCCCGGCTTACCGTCCAAGCCTGGAAGACCATCTCGACCTTTGTTACCAGGGGCTCCGTCTCTACCGTCTCGGCCAGCATCGCCATCTAAACCCTGCAATTAAAAGTTGAGAAATTTAGGAATTTTCCAAACATTATGTATGGTTCAATTATTTGATCCAGATTATTTATAGAAAGAAAAGAAAAAAAACGCAATAAATTGTTCACAAATATTATTTGCCTTTAAAAAAATTAAAAGTGATTTGCGGATATTTTATATATTTAATATATGTATGCGTTACAGGTGATCCATTTTCTCCAGGTCTGCCATCAATTCCGGGCTTACCATCAGAACCAGGTATTCCATCTCTTCCAGATTTTCCTGATAATCCAGCTTTGCCGTCGGGTCCTTTATCACCGCCTGAACCCTAATAAAAAAGACTAAATTAATTTTAAGTTATAAAAAATAAAGATACGTATATAAAATGAATCATGTCTATTTATTTCATCAACTAATAATTAAATTAGAATAAATAACTCTTGTTATTTCAACTAATATTTAAATAATAAATATAAACATTTTTTTTTAAAAAAATTAAGCAAAAATAATATCGCTGCTCCTACCAAATTATATAATACTAATATTTGTAATAAATTAACATACACGTTCTTTCTTCCCTTCTTAAAAGAAAAAAACACACAATTTCTATATTACTTTTATAATATAATATTTCACTAACTCGTTTGCCGGGAACGCCAGGTTTTCCGTCTCGTCCAGGGTTACCAGCTGGTCCGTCTTTTCCGGGTTGGCCAGATATGCCATCTTTTCCGGGTGGTCCATCAATACCTGAAGATCCAGGGGCACCATCTTTGCCAGGATTTCCTGGCTGTCCGTCGCGACCAGCATTTCCGTCTCGGCCGGGCTTTCCATCCGGACCGGCTGAACCGGGCTGTCCATCTCGTCCTGGGTTGCCAGCGTCTCCAGACGGTCCTGGTCCCTTGTTATCTACTCCAGGATTTCCATCTCTGCCTCTTTTTCCAGGTAAACCGTCCTTGCCAGGCTGACCATCTCTACCAGGGATACCTGGTTGGCCGTCAACACCTTTTAAAATTATAGTAATGAAAATAATATTTTATTTGAGATGATGGTTTTAAATATTGTAGATTTTAAGAAACAAACACTTTAAAGAAACCAATTCGCTTTATATACGGTTATTTAAATAGGCTTCTATGGCCTTATGAATAAGGTAATAAATTGACATTAAAATTATACAAACCTTTAGGTCCACTTGGTCCCCTAGGTCCAGGAGATCCATCTTGCCCAGGTTTGCCCGATTCTCCATCACTTCCATCTTTTCCAGATTCTCCGGGTGCTCCTGGCTCACCATCTCTACCTGGTTCTCCGTCTCGGCCAGGTGATCCCTTTTCATAAATAAATATGTTTTAATAATTCATTAAAACTGTAAAATAAGAATAGTTAAATATTTGCAAATTCTAAAAAATTACATAGTTTAGTGAAACAAATTTAATTGATCTGAGAACATTTATTCTGTATAAAAATGATCATAAAATAATATTGTTACATTTTGTCCATCTCTTCCAGGCTGTCCATCTCTACCTGGTTGACCATCTGGACCTGGTCTGCCATTTTGACCCGCGTTTCCGGCTCTTCCATCATTACCGTTACGTCCTGGAGGACCAGCTGGCCCCTATAGATTATTGATAATGTTAATATATTTTTTCTTAAAAATAAATATTCTTCAATAATTTTTAAACGTTTAATCTTTCTTTTTAAAATATATCAATATGTTTCCCCCTTTGCCTAAAGATTATTCATAAAGAATTTTAATCTATGTAACTATGAATAAATTAGACAATAATATATTTTATATATTGCAGTTGCTTAATGTAACCAAAATAGAGTGCTTACAAAGATTTGAATTAACCAAAAATAAATCTCGCGTAAAATATTATTTAAAAAAAAGAATACCGTTTTTCCATCTGAGCCCGGTTTACCGGGTTGCCCATCATGACCAGGTCTACCCGACTGGCCGTCTTTTCCGGAAGTACCAGGCTGACCAGGATTTCCAGGAGGACCTTGAGGTCCAGGAGATCCAGGCTTACCATTGGGACATCCACAATCTAATTTTTTTATTTAATAAAATCACAAATCATCGATTATATTACAAAATAAATTGATTTTCAATTTAAAGTGTTTCCAACAACAATAAAAAATACTTACCAACTTCCACGACACCTCCGGTTTGTTGGAGATTCCTCAACAGTTCAATGTATCTTGAATCATCTCTCCCAGCTTCAACATCCTTAGTTCCTCTAGGTTCGCCATAGTCATCATATCCATGGCGGTCTAATCTTTTAGTTCTATCAGCTGTTTCTACCGGAACCGGCGCTGCAGCCTCAACTGCCTCTACCGCTTCATCAGTACTTCTCTTTGATCTAGCTTGGGATAAATGGGATGATATCCTATGACTAGTCGGTACAGTTTTTTGCTTTATTTCCTATAATATTTTGTTGTTTTTTATCGTGAATTTTTTTAAATTAAAAAAATAAGAACTGTAAAGCTTTATCAGAGACCTGCAGATGCTTTGCATGACCCAGCCCGGATTTTTTAAAATTATATTTCCAAAGAATTTTAAAAAAAATTTTTTGTAAGCCTACAAATGAAATGTTTGTTATTTATAGATTCGTATTTTACTCATATGATAAACATATTATTCGACTATAATTGAATATTAATAATTTGGTTTTTCGATTCAATGTTTATTCAATTAATTCATTTTAATTAATTTTTTAAGGCCTATTTTCTGAGTATTTTCTTTCCCCGATATATCACAATTTTATATACTTAATACGTATTTTTATTTTTAAAGAAATTGTAAATAACTAAATTCGTGATTTTATTTATACCGTTAAACGTTTCAATTCGGCTTCCATCTGTTCCACTATGACTTGCTTTTCGATCAGGGATTCTAGCATTCCTTCTACCACAACCTTTTGTTCAGTTTTCAAGGTGGACATTTGCGAATAGAAGAATGGTAAAATAACGCAGCATGTTAAAGTTACTATTAGAAAGCAACCAGCGGCGAATATTATGGTTAATTTCCTAGAGCTGTTAGACGTACCCATCACTTTGTATTATTTTTAATGTTTTTTAATGATCTAAATAAACAAAGTAATATAAAGATTAAATAATATATATTATTACACTGTGTAAGTAAAATATAATTTTTAATAAAATTTCCAATTACTTCGTATTTTTTTTAAAAAAGATTAATAATATTCTTCTTTTAATAAAAAATCAAATAATGAATATTACACTAAATATTTTCACCTTTATATACTTTTAAACTTAAGTCTATGCTCTGATAACCTAAATAAATGTTATTTTAAAGTATTTTATTTCTCTGTGACAAACTTCTTTTTTTTTTTAGATGACCGCATAAATTTTTTAAGAATAATAATAAATATATATATAATTATAATTTCTTTCTTTTAAACGTTGAAAAAAAAATTACGTTTAGAATACAAATTTCGTTTTTAAAAGTAAAAGATTCCTTTTAATAATGTCCGAATTTCAATTTTTAAAAAAAATATATATTATCTAACTTGAGTTTAGGATATTCTATCATATAAATAATTAGGTTACCTTGACCCAAATATTATGGGCAAAAAACGTTCTAAAATCATGCCAGAGTAATGAATAGAAATATAATCTCAAAGAATGAAGTTTCCCGGGGAACTGGGAGTGTCAAAAATATTATCAGCATGTTTATTCAATTTTAAGCTAGTTTCGTGCTGCTTTTATGGTTAGCGTGAAGTGGCATAATTTAACAGCTGACCGTGTTTGAATATTTATAATTGGATTAATTTTTTTATATAAATTCTTAAATTATAGAAGTAAATTTTTATTAATTGCTCACTTTAAGAGACGCCTCGAGGATACGAGATATCATGGTTAGGGTTCCTAATGTATATATTTAAAAAAAAATTAAATTCTTTGCTTTTTTCTAATTATATATTTATGGATTATTTAACAAAGTAAAGATTTTTTACATACATTTTTTTTAAAAAGAACAATAAAAATTTTTTAGTGTTATAAATTAGGGATCTTGGAACAAAATAACTTATGCGTTCCTGTTCTATCTTCGGGCAACAAATTATGTTCCGTTCTGTTCTACACCTTAGAACTTTCCGGAATGTGTTTCTAAAAAAATCAAAATTTTATTTCTATTCTTTTCACATACAATTTTTAGTATTATATTCTTATAAAAGAGATCAGTTATTATCCCTAAGTATTAATTAAAACATTAAAAGCAAATAAATAATTTAAAAGTCTTTAAATAAAAATGCGAAATCTCTTTTTCTTTAAATTTTAACTAAAATTAGAATTGATTCTTTAATTTTTTTATGTTAAATTAAATAAAAATAACTAATATCTAGAAAACAAAAGAAAAACTAAAGAAAAAATTATAGTCAAACCAAAATTATAATATTTTCTGATTTTTTTTGTTCCCACCTCTAGTTGCACTTAACCATATCATGTCCCTTTTCAAAGTCAATGCAAACCATATGCAGCTCCTTCATTTCCCCATATTTTTCCATTAGTGTTTCATAGGGCAAAGAATGTATCGATGGCCGAACAGCCTTGTATAATATTTAATTGATTACCGGATGCCTTCATTTAACCCCATAGTCTAAACAATTTTTCCAAAATCTTCAAGAATGGCTTATCAACTTCATTCCCTTATAATCCAAGAATTCTGGGGATTATTACCTTTACCTTTGTATATGGATATGATGATGCCCTCCCTCCAATTAGCTGAAATCTTGCCTTGCACCATGATTTTGTTAAATAATCTTGTCAATGCTTCTACTCCTTCTGCCCTTGCACACAACCATGATTCAACAGGCAGCCCGTCTGATCCCATAGTTTTGCCTCTTTCCATCATTTAAATTTCAGACTTTAATTCTTTAGCTATAAAGTAGTTGATAATTTTGACGAACCTTATGATTGGAACTATTGGAAACCTAGATTTTCAACTACTAGACGTTGAAAATATTATCACCACTTTTCAATCAGCTAGACGTTGAAAATATTATCACCACCTTTCAATCAGCCTGTGCTGCTGATGCACACTTATGCCATCTTCCTCTTTAACACTGTTCATCCCAATTTGCGTTAACCACTACTTTTCGCCAATTCGTACATTACTATATTTCCTCATTTTCTCGTAATATGTCATGTATTTTGCCATATGAACTACTTTCTTTGCTATGCTTTTACACTCCTGGTAAACTTTTCTCTCGTTCGAATCTTGAGAATGTACCATACCTTGTATAATCTTTTCTTCTACCTGACACAATTTTGGACCTCCTCATTCCACCACCAGATCTATATCCTGATCACCTTGCCTCATTTCGTTATCAAGAATATATTGATCAACACAAATTCTAATTTATTTTAAAGATCTGATGACTCAGTGGTTACAGAGCTCTCTAACATGCGGCACGGAGGTTCGAATCAATTTCTTTATCACTATATCAAGAGATGGAAACTATTAATTAACATGTATACATAGTATCCATTTAATATATTAGTCATGAAAGGAGGGTGAGACTTACCATCATTAGCTTAGATTCGCAGTTCAAGTTTATTATTATTCTATACCTGTCTTTTGAAAAGTCATATTGAAATAATTTTTAAAATGGTTTTCTCAAAAGGGAGATTTCAAAAATACGGAGAAAGGCGAATGAATGTTTTAAATTGTCGATCATTTTTGAGACTTGTTATATAATTTAAATATTTGGCATGGCCAATGTTTTATTATATTCTTTTCTAGGTTCCGGTCTTATGTATTTTAAATCAAACAATTATGCCATACCCAGGCCTGAGTTATGGTGGAGAAGCTATCAGCGGACAGCAACGTCAAAACCCAAATCCAGCAAGAGACTAGCACCTCAAGCCGACGGAATCAAGATTCAATTCCTTATTAGTATTGCTAAGAAGATAGTATACCGCCTCAAGTTATTGACCTCACCAGGGATTCCTTGAAATTCCAGTTTACAGAGGAAGAGCTCAAAAACCTCAATATCTTGGCGGAAATAGATATTACCAAGCTTTAGCTAAGCATTTCATGAACGTCATATGTCTGGCAGAGAGGTCCCCAGGTTTCCAGCTCAAATGAAGAGATGTCTATGAATTCCCCCTCAGAATCGCATGGAGGAATTGAAGCAGATATGTTATTCAGGTTCCTCAGTGAAATTGCTTACGAGGCACAGATATACGCAAAATAAGTGGCTTGGGGAGGTGGGGGTGTACAAGATTGTCGGTAGTCCCCCTCCGTTAATGGAAGAAAAACCTAGCCTAGATGCACGGACGGAAGGCTGGGTGCTCAACCAACCGTGCTAACCAACCCCCCTCCCCCCTTCCCGAAGAGAGCCAGCCCTCAACCTTAGCAGACCCCAACTAGGAGTTTTTAAACTCCTAAACCAAATCAAAATTTCCAAAGAGAGAAAGGAAACTTCCTAACAATCCGTCAGTTCGTGGATTCCCTGCCCCCATCCGCTCTACAATGGGACTAAGGGATGGCCTGCCTTATTGGGGGGAAACCTGCCTCGCAAAGCTTGTTCACGATGAAATCCGCCAGTGAATCCAAGATTATAGGCCTCAGTAGTTTTCCCTATCAGGGAGAAAAAGACAGGTACCCTGTGATAACGAGGAAGATGACGTAAGCCCAGAGTATGACACAGATGTGGAGCTGCCAACCACTGAACAATTTAAGTTGCAAGGAGGCCCCATCATTATTATTTGCTCCAACAGGATATCCCCTTAAAGTGCCGTCCTCTTGCCTCAATTAGCGCCGACGGTCGATAGTGCTTCTATTGGCAAAGCTCCTCCGGCTAATGGGTATCGATACAACTGATAGCCTAGAAGTGAGCCTTCAGGCCAGGCTCAACCTATCTGCGTTTATCCTCAAACCTCATTCCTTCCAATCCCCCTTCACTCGTAAAATCGCTCTTAGGGGCTTCTGCCCGAAGCTTGATAACCAATCCATCCAAGATCATGAAGGATATTTTTAAAATTGCTTTATTCCACTCGCCACCAAGTATATTCCAATCATTTTAATGGTGCAGGCCGCAGTGATCGAGATAACAGACTTAGCATTCTATTCCCCGCTATTTATTATCCCCAAACAAAACGACACTCCTAGGGTAATTTCTGACTTCTCAAATGTATTCCGGAACTTTATTAAGTGCCCTATTCGATTTATACCATGATCTCCCAGATGCTAGTATAGCTAACAAAGCAACCAAGATATATCTGAAGTCCGCCTTTTATTTATTCCCGCTAGCACAGAGCAGGGGGAGGTTCTTTGGATTTGTTACGACTAATGCTATGTAACGCTACACCCTCCCTATGAATGCGAATATCGTATAAGACTTTTGTGTTACCATGCCAATTACTTCGTATTTGGATAATATCATTATATTCCATTCAGACGATCTCGACATGGCCGCGACTTGGGGACTTGTAGTTAACGATAGGAAATCAGTCTTTATTTCGGATGGGAAGATTACTTTTTGGGAATCGAAACCAATTTCGTCGCTAAGATGAATTCCGTAGACCAAAAAAACAAAGCCAGGCTACGTTTTTGTCAATTAATTCTCTATAAACACTCCCTTTTACATGAACATCGAAAGAGATAGCCCTGAAGGTATTAAGAATTATCAACCATTTGCAGGTCTATTAAGGCTTTTGCCCTGAAGGTATTAAGAATTCTCAACTATTTGCAGGCCTATCAAGAGTTTTTTACTCATACTATACTACCATAATGAACGCGGATGACACCCCATCTCCCTATATATTACTTAAACGTATGGCAAAGCAGTGGTAGTATTGCGGCCCTGATGAACCCTATTCCCTTCGTCTTCCCTATAAACAGCATCATCCACGTAGACGCATCGTCCACACATATTGGTATCGCTGAATCCTTCAGGGACGGATATTCCTTCACCTTTGGTAAATTAAAGCATGCGCTCGGAATATCTGAAATGGCCACCCCTCACATCAGATAGAGCTTCTGGCTGCATTGGGTGCAAATATTCTCTTAATAAATACAAAAATGTGGCATCGTTGGTAGCAGTTATCCATGTCGCGTACACCATCGTTAAGAAAGGCGGATCTAGGTATTCCGTCTGTGAACATCTCATCACCAGACATGTTATAAATTCTTAACTTCGTGCACTAGAACATCACATGGACAGGGTTGCCATGTCACCCCCCATCAGCGGGAGACTCCCGCAGTTTTTTAGTTTACCCGCAGACATCTCTCTCCCGCAAAACTACCTCTATTTGAAATCTCCCGCAAAAATCTACCACAATTTTTTAATTTCTCCCGCAATTTTTTTAATAGTATTTTAACGTTTTTAATATATAAATAATAATTTTGAGAGACATTAATTGATTATTTTTATATTTTTAAAATATTAAATATTTATTCGAAAAACATGTCTAGTTTGTAAATTTCTTTCTGTCCTGTTTTATTTTCATCCAATAATAAATCATTCATTCATATAAATCAGTACAGGGGAGTATATCAACATCGATTGCAATACAAAATTATTCTCAAAAATAATAAATATTACAGATGCAACTACATTTGCGGAACTCGTATACATCTATCATGTAGTTCAACATTCACAGAGCTATATCATCACAATATGGGTTGAATTTTTTTCTCATGATATTTAACGACTTCATATAAGTGCAACCCTTACTTATGGCAGAAAAAAAATGAGCAAGGCTTCACAAGTGTTCTAGTATCTGAATCCTAGAGCTAGACGATGTGAAATATGGGCATCTATATACAATTCTAACAGATGCATCTAATAAGGGAAATATTAAAACATTTCCTTTGATCCTTCCCTATTTCAACAAGAATAAAACATCTTAATAAAACTGTTTTTTTTCCTCAGATAGTGAAAAATCCAACAATGTAGCTAGCCACATAATGGTAAATATAGCTGATTCAGGGTTATCAACGATTTACATGTTAACTTTCTGCGCTGATAATGCCTCTGTAAATTTTGGCAAAAACCAAAGTTAACAAATTGGGGCAGCACAATAATGAATTAATACCAATTGGCTGTATATGCCATATACTACAGCAAGAAGGCTAAATGTACTATCGGTGGATGTCGAAATAATTGTGATGAAATGTTTTAACGAATTTAGTTCATCAACTAAAAGAGTTAATGAATTAAAAGAGTTGGTGAAGTGATCTGACTTGGAATGGTGTGAGTTGTTGCGATATATACTCATCAGGTGGTTATCATTAATACCTGCCATCGATAGAATTTTTAAATTTTACAAACCCTTAAAAAAAATACTTCTTATATAGGATTTTAAAAGCTGTCCTAAATTTTGAAAAATTATTTCGAGTATGAAATGGCAGAAGCTTATTTGGCATTCGTTTCAAATGTAGGAAATCTACTTCATGCAGTTAATATTTAGTTGCAATCAGAATATTATTTATTAAAAAGGATTCACAAAATCATGCTACAGCTCTGTTCATCTCTACAGTTAAAAATTGATAATAAATTTTACGGCGCTATTGCTAAAAATATTATATTAAAAGGTTCAAATAATACTCTAATTAATACATTTTTATATGAAGCAGATATTTTTATTACAATTTTAGAATATTTACAATCAAAATTTGATTTTAATAACTCTATTTACAAATGTATAAATATTATGACTTTGGAACAGAAACCATCAATTGATGGTTTTTATAATTTAATAAATATATTAAAAATACCGAAAGACATTGATGTCTTGTTTGAGGAGATTGTAATTCTCTCTATTTTTTATGATACCCCACAATATTTAGTTAGATAGTCTAAAAGCAAAGGAGAAATGGGTAGAATTTTTTCGTAATAACGATAAATCCCTATGCTTGGAAAATTTATGCTAGTATGTCTTCTCCTTACCTCATTCTAATGCCTCATCCGAGCACATTTTTAGCCTGATGAGGACTGCCTGGAAAAAGGAGAGAAATCGGATTGCTTTAACAACATTAGAGGCCGAGCTAATGGTTAAACAAATATATAATATATCATGCCAGGAATTTTATAAATATCTCAATAACGACGGTAAACATTTAGTTCTATTCTCAAATAAAATATAATTAAGTTTTAGCAATGGCGCTATAAAATTTATTGTCAATTATTAACTGTAAAGTTGAACATATCTTCAGCATAATTTTGTAAATCTTTAATAAGATTCTTCTGATTGCCACTACACATGCATATAATAGATTTCCTACATGTGAAATAATTCCTAAATATACCTCTGCCATTCATTATTGAAAAAAATTTTCAAAATGTTAGGACAGCTTTTATAATCTTTATTTAAGAAATATTTTTTTAAAGGTTATAAAATTTTAAAATTCTATCGATGGCGGGTATTAGGAACATATCGCTACCAACATAGTGCTGACTCAATTCTGTAAATACACTCTGTTTTTACCAAATTCACTGAGGTATTATCAGATCAGAAAGCCGACATGCAATTTATTGATAATCTCGAATCTGCTATATTTACCATTATATGGTTAGCTATGTCTTTGGATTTTTCACTATAGGGGAAAAAATTTAATAGTTTTATTGAAATGACCTTAATTTTGTTGAAATAGCGGAGGATCAAGGGAGATTTAATATTTCCCTTATTAGATGCATCTGTTAGAATAGCATATGTAGGCCCATCTTTCAAATGGTCAAGAATTGACCTCCTAATTTAGGTTCTAAAACATTGATGATATTACTCATTTGTGTTCTACAAGTATAATTTTCATTATATTAGAGTCGTTAAATATTATGGGAAAAAGATTCTACCAACATTGATGATAAGTTTTTCTGTGAATGTTGTACTACAGGATAAGTGATTACAATTGCCGCAACTGTAGTTGCATCTGTATTATTTCTTATTTTTGGAGTACCTTATTATGTATTTAAACGTGATACGTGATAATTAAGCGCCTATCCCTATAATGTTATACACACACACGGTAGATTTCCAATTGCGATAGTTTTGCGGGACATTCGCAAATAATATATTTTTAATTGTAAAATTAAAATCGTTTTTTTTATAAAATTTTATCTAGTTTACATTCTTTTATATTTAAAAAAAGATCGTTGGTTTTTTTTATAAATTAAAATATTTTAATAAATCATAATGTTATTTTATTTTGAAAAATATTTACCTACTTTGTATTTATATAAACTAATTATAAAAAATAATAGGCGAATAGGCCCGCAAAAAATTTTTTTTAGCAATTTTTATATTTATACCGCAATTTTTATATTTCTCCCGCATAATACCAAATTTCTCCCGCAATTTGAAAATTTTGACCTGGCAACCCTGCACATGGATAGCCACCGTGGACAACCTAGCATGATCAGGAAATGACCCAGCGCATGCTATTCTACACGACATAGACATTGGCGGTCTTCCTCAGATGGAAAGAGGCTCTACCCTGGATACACCCGTCCACGCCACTACGCTTCATCCGAAGTGGATACCCTCAACGAAGATGTGATGAAAGCCCTAGAGGGAGACTTTGATCCGACGATCTTAGATAGGACTCTATACATCTAGATCAACACGACAGGAACCAACGAGGAACTCAACCCCAACGAGGAACAATACCAGATCCCCAAGAAACCATAAATCCTTACCCTTTCCATTTGCTTATTTATACATATACAAACTTTATAAATCGCACTCTGATAAAAAATATAGGATAATTTCTTTTTGTTTTTCTATCATTATCATTTTAACCAACTCTGCTAACGATCCGGAAATCCGAGAGAATGGATAAAGAAATAAGATCCTATGTCTATATAAAGGCACATACATGTCAAAACAATTATCTTTTTATAATGATTCTTCTCTGCATGATTACCAGGGACCCAAACCGTTATTTATAACGGTTCAGTATGTAAAAAATTATAATGGTTACGTTTTGGTTACGGTTCTAAAGAAAAAATTTATAAAGGTTTGGTTCAGCTAATAATAAAGGTTCATTAGGTTAGAAATTTTTTTTTTATTAACACCTTATAGTGTGTACAAATTGTGCGTTGCAACGCAGCGTTTCAAAACGCAAGCAATGCATTTTAAATGCATTCGTTCAAATTGAGCACATATCCGTTTTTCATTTAAAATTTTTTTTAAAAACGTAAACCTGCTTGCGTTTTGCAACTATTTTCAAATTTTGTTGAAGTGGAGAAATTAACCACCATCAAAAATGTAAGAATATATATAATTAAATCATCATTTATTAATTATTTTAGATCATGGAATGAAGAAATAACAAAAAGATTTGCTGAAATGTTGGAACCTGAAGAGGTTATTTGGAATCAGGCGCATCCTGATCACAAGAAGACATTCTCTGTGATGGAAAAACTGGAAAAACTTTCCATCATAGGAATTAAGTTAAATAATATATAATATTATTAATAATTTTATTTTTAGATTATCAGAAGAATTTCCAGATTATGATTGTAGCGTGAATTAACTAAGGAAACGCCTGGAACTTCAAGGATCAACTCAACAAGGATAAATTAGCGAGACCTTCAGGATCTAGAGGAGGGGTGCATGAATATAAATATAAGAAATATATTAATTTCATGCAAGCCACGGTTGCTGACAGACCTACTGTCAGTAATTTTCAGGAATCCCCTCCTCAAACAAGGAACCCTGCTAAAAATCAAAATGATTTGCAAAAGCTTATGAGTGTATTGGAAAAAAAATCTTCTAGTATCCAGTAATTCTTATTTTTATCTATAATTTATTTATCTTTTATATAGAATCTTTTTGGATAGCCTGGTTGATGTATTGGAAGGTTACAATTCTGATGAAGACTATTTTTTCAAGACAGAAGTTTTAAAAACAATGCCAATTATCAAGATTAATAGAAGAAATACACAAACAACAGAAACATCTGAAACAGCTTTAGATATTTTTAATATTATTATATAATTTTGATATCTATATTTGTTATATTGTTAATTTTTGATATATTGTTATTAATAAAATTTTTATATAATTAGTAGTGGATAATTATGTGTTAACTTCTTCCTAAAATGTAATTTTTAAAATATAAATAAGATTTTAATATATAGCAAAATATGATAAATATTTATGATTATATTTATTGGCTAAAGTCAAGGTTTCACTCTTAGTTTAGTTTTATTATGATTGAGGGCAATTTAAAATATTTGCATTGTTGAGTTTAATATATATAAATCTACAACCTTCATCCCCATTATTAATCCTCAACTTTGGATCCCACTTCATTTAATCTATTACAATTAACACTAAGCTTACAAATATATAACTAAACTTAAAATTATTTCATGATCAATACTTTATTCAAATTTTATTTAATATTAATAAATTTATTATAATAGTAATATAAATAAATTTATTATAATAGTAATATAAATAAAATTATTATAATAGTAATATAAATAAATTTATTATAATAGTAATATAAATAAATTTATTATAATAGTAATATTAATAAATTTATTATAATATAAAAATTTAAGAATTTATAAAATTTTTAAATTTATCCCTAATGATTTTAGATTCCTGTGAGCTTGAGTTGTTTTCCCTGCTTGCCAAAAATGGTCTTGTTGTAAGGTTAGCCAATGTAGGATCTGTATTGATGATAATATAATTTTAAAAATATATATAAATATGATTTTAAAAATATGTGCAGCAGCATTCCAAATTGCTGTGCACACTGATTTCACAATATAACTTATACAGGATTTTGAGATCCTTGAACTATAAGCTAGTTGTGCAAATGATACACCAGTTATTAAATACCTATTATATAAATAATTAATTAAATTTATTTTACCTTAATGTAACAAACAAACGATCCTCAGCATCGATTTGTTTGTTACAGTTAGTAACTTTTGGATTAATGTCCTCATATATGAGCTCCAGTATATAAGAAAATGTTGCTCTTCTCATTCTTATATAGTTATAAAATTGCGAATTTGTTAAATCGCCTTTAATATTAATATATTCTGAAAAAAGATTTCTTTTAACAAATATTTTGGATGTCTTGCTCTTCTTCCTTCCTTATTTCTTTGTAGTAAATACAAAGCAAGTAATTTTTTTTGTTTTAAATTTAAATGTTTCATATTGAAAAAATAAAAGTTAACGCATCAATTTATACATGGCTGCGTTTACGTTTTTTTATATGCGTTTTAAAACGCTGCGTTGCAACGCACAATTTGTACGCACTATTAGTTTAATTTATTTTTATTATAAGCATTGTATTATATATAAAAAAAGTATATATTATTCATAATAACTCAGTTTTATATATTATTTGAACGTATAAGTAATATATTTTCTAATATAAATGGATTCCTTTTTGTTCGTTGTGACGATAACACAAATTTTAGCCCCGAAAAGGCCCTTTGCGGGAACCGCCAGTACTATAAGAGCAAGTTTATATAATTCTGGATATTCAAATTATTCCATTTCAAAATAACTGAACTGGTTTTTATAAAGATTCTTTCTCCTTCAAAAAAAAATTATATCGGTTTGGTTACGGTTCAGATATTTATAACTGTTTATAATGGTTCTAAAGGTTCGCTACGGTTCCTCCCTGATGATAACGCCATCTTTATCTCCCAAAATATCCGAACCGATCAGCTGCGATTGGTTGAATTATAAATGTAATAATTATATTACAATACGCATTTGGCCGCCATATATTATTATACTTACTATTATATACCTTATCAGCAGCTTAAAAATTGTAATAGCTTTTCGAAATGTATTGTGATATAACTAGCAATAAAACAATAAAAAGATATGTCCTGCGAAACCACAGGGTCCTCCAGTACCCTTTGGCACTGGTGTGGGGTGGGAGTAAGTTAAAATTTAATAATTTTTAAAATGCCTTATTAGATTTATATTAAATATTATTAAAAGTTTAGATACACTAAAAAATTTTAAATAACTATTTGTCGAGATCCATCATTTAAGTTTAAACATTAATGATGTCTGATTCGATTGTATGAACTACAATTAGTTTGTTAATCAACTGAGTCGTGTCGAAGAAAAATGAGCCACGTTTTGGGTGGAAAAAATCGAACCAAACTGACTTGAGTTATGAACTCGGGTCGTGAACTCAAGTCTTATATACTTGAGTAGACGACTAGAGGAGGATTTTAAATTAGTTATAATTAATTAAGATAATGATTCTGTTTTTTACATTTTTTTTAATATAGACTTCCAATTTGAGTCGTGAATACGAATTATATACTTGAATCGACTAGAGGACGAATATTTCTATTCACTTGAGTCGACTAGAGGACGAATATTTTAAACTAGTTATTATTAATTAAAATATTTGTTGTTTTTTTTACATTTTTTCACTTTATACTTCCAACTTTAGTCATGACTACGAATTTTATAGGACGAATAGTTTTATGAACTTGAGTCTCAACTTAAGTCGACTAGAGGACGAATATTTCAAATTAGTTATTATTAGACCTATGCGCTAGCCGGCCGTTGGCCGGCCGCCGGCTTTTTTGGGTATGCCGAAACGCCGCCTTTCATATCGCGGCGTACGGCCGGTGCAGAATTTTTTTTCATATTTTATACCTTTTTATTTTAATAATTGGTCAACATCACTGTTGTAATTTTATTAATGCCAATCAGGATTTTAATGAATTTTTATTTTCTACATGTTTTTATTATATAATAGGAATTAATAAATTATAATAGTTATTAAATAGCAATATATTTAAATTATATTTCACGCACTCATTAAATTTTTTGTATTTATTTTATGAATGTTATATAGCTCCACCATATTCTTCTACAATTTTAAAATTATAATTATATTGATGTTATGATAAATTTCACTCCACCATATCCTTCTACAATTTGAAAATTATAATTATATTGATGTCATCATAAAATTCACTCTACCATATCCTTCTACAATTTTAAAATTATAATTATATTGATGTCATTATAAAATTCAATCATTCAAAGTTACCATAATTTTACATATTTTTAAAATGGATGCATCAACATTTAATAATTCCATAAATAATTTTAGTATTATAACAGTAAATAATAAAAATAAAAAATCTTTTGTTTGGAAATTTTTTGGTTTCTTACATTTAAAAAGAGATAATAAAATAATTTCCATAAATTCGGACAAATTTTATTGTAATTCTTGCTTGGAAAAGGCTATTGTAGACGATGAGGATTCAAATAAGCCATTTTCACAGTATAATTTTTTAAAATATTATACCCTCATATTAAGCCAAAATCTTTAATAAATTAAAATATATGTTTTGTAAAATATAATCTAGCTATAGAATTCAAAACTTTTCAATCAATATTAGCACAGGAAATTTGTTAAAACACTTGACTTCTGATCATAATATTAAAGAAGATACTTCATCAAAATCACAAGATTTAAAAAAATATTTTATATCCAAACCAAAATTCCAGACAAATTCTAAAACTTCTAAAAAATGGCTTTTATCAAGGTTATTATGTTGTGCTGACTTATTACCTTTTCAATCAATTGATAATATAGGAATGAAAGATTTTTTGAAGGTATCAAATTTATAAAAATATTGTTATATTATTCATAATATCTACCTTTATGTTGTTTTTTTTCTATTAAAATAGCATTAGCTGATGAGGAAGGTTTACAATAGTTGAATTTCATAGCCATGCTAATAATATGATTTACACATAGACATGAATGATTTAAATAATATTAAATTTGTCCTAATAACTAATTTATTGTTTGACATAAACTAATTCTGTTATAAATTTCAAAATACTTATTTTTAGAAATATCAAGTTATCAACTATGATTCTGATTTGCCAGACAGGACAACATTAAGCCGTACTGCTCTTAATGATGTTTACCTATCAATGAAAGCATATGTACAAGAACAAATTAACTCAGGGCCAAAATTTTGCTCTATTACATTCGATATGTGGACAGATTAATATAGAAGAAGAAACTATATTACATTTACACTTCATTTAATAAATGATAATTTTGAAATGATTTACTTTACTTTAGCAACTCATTATATAACCCAAAAACACACAGGCGAGACTATTCTAACTGAGATTGAGAAAATAGAAGAGGAATTTAATTTAAAAAAGAAAAAAATACAAATGGTTACAGATGCTGGGCCTAATGTTAGAAAGGGTGTAGGTGAATATGAACACCACTTATGTTTGGGTCATGGTTTACACAATCTTGTTAAAGTAGATGGTAATAAAGAGGTACCCTTTGTTGAAAATCTAATCATAAGAATTAGAGAAATTATTACTGCTCTAAGATATAAAACTGCAGAGGTTGAATTTGAATTCGCAGATCAAAGAAATTGCCTAAGTATAATAGATTTAACATCAGACATGTTAGATCTTGATAGCACTGATCCATACCCAGATACCCGTTTTCAAATTGGAAATTCCAATGATAATAATTCAACGCATATGAAAACTTTAAAATTAAATGTCCCAACACGTTGGCATAGTATATTAATTATGCTAGAAAGCATATCGGGATTAAATAAGAATTTAATAAATAATGTTTTAAAAAGAATTGGGAAACACTTTCTAAAATTATCAACCTATGAATCTGATCTGGTAGAAGAACTATTGGCATTTCTATCAAAATTTAAAGAAACTGTAGAATTTCTTTCAGCACAAAAGGGCCTACGTTAAACTTGGCGTTACTTTTTAGAAGTGAAATTGAAACACATTTAATAGTAAATGATAGTGATAGTTCTGAAATAATTTCACTTAAAGAAAATATGCTAAAAAAATTTTGTTACGATTTCCGGTTTGTGATCTGCAAGTAATAATATACATGTATATTCATTCATTTATTTAATTTATTTTTTATTTAAAAAATTATCTAGGTATTGGCTTCTCTTTTAGATCCAAGATTTCAAAAATTGACAATTGTGTCAAAGTATATAGAAGAGCAAAATTGCACAACTTCAGAATTTATAATAAAACATCTTAAACTTAGAGAGAATGATGATATTTAAGTAGTAAATATAGCGACTGAGGATCAAGAGATATTATCAAATTCAAGTTATTTGACAAAACTGGCAAATAAACATTCCACAATTAACAATTATGATTCCACATTAGGTGACTTAGAACAAGAATGCCACATTCTACTTGGAAAACGACATTCACAAGAAATGGGTGTTTTAAATTTTTGGAGTCGGCGCAACAGGTCTAGTTATTATTAATTAGGATGTCCTCTAGTCGACTCAAGTATATAATTCGTATTCACGACTCAAGTTGAAAGCCTATGGTAAAAAAATGTAAAAAGCAACAAATTTCTTATTATAATAACTAATTGAAAATATTCGCCCTCTAGTCAACTCAAGTATATATTCGTCACGACTAAAGTTGGAAGTCTAAACAAAGTAAAAAATGTATAATACAGAACAAATATCTTAATTAATAATAACTAATTTGAAATATTTGTCCTCTAGTTGACTCAAGTTGTAAAAAATTAAGATTAGTATAAAATAAAAGATTTTCTATGTAAAAAGTTAAAATTTGTATAAAACATAAGGTTCGCAATATATATTACTTCTATAACTTTTTCTAACCGAAGGATTAGTCCCTTGTAATAACATAAATAATCATCACATATGTGAAATGCTGCAAACATTCGTGAAAATAGATGATGTACACTCTAACTCTTTCGAGGGTGATAAAATTAAATTCCTGATAGTTAATTAAATGCCAATCATTAAATTTACGGATAGATAAAGTCAATGACATATATACTAGACTGACGATTCATTCATTAAAATGCATTTTTAAGTGTCGTTAAAAGCAAATCAGCTGGACCCGCCATCTTGGTAACACATATAGTAATTATTCTCATGTTAAAAACTACTATTAAATTGATAACTTGCATCCTTATTATCTCGATGATCCGGTAATTCTTTAATAAAGCTTGCCTTAGATATAGGAATAATTTAGGCTCTCGTTTAAAATTTGAATAATGATTAGTGTAACCAAGATGGCGTCTCCAGCTGATTTGCATTGATTTACCCTTTTAATGAATGAATCGTCAGTCTAGGTATTATATGTCATTGGATTTAGTTAACCGCTAAAACTATGTGATTATATGGGTTAGGATTAATTAAAGGTTTTGTAGATATGGATTACTTCTGGTTTTTACCAATATTTAATCATTTTTTAATATGTCAAATCTGTCAATTCATGTGATTAAAAAGAAATTCCTTGAGTTGGACAATAATCGCAGTAATTAATTTCAATAAATTCTAAAAGCTAAACTTGTAAAGTAAACTACATTCTAATTATTTAAAAAACATCTATAGAATATGTATAAATTGTATTGCTTTATAAAAAGGATGGACCATATATTCTTCCTTAATTTTAATAGATCAATATTCATTTAAAAATTAAATTAACTTTTAATTATTAAAATTATTGATAATATATTTTAGACTACCATTTACTTAATCGGAATGGCTTTAATAATCATATGTGGCTATCCTATGAGTTGCAAATCTGATTTTGCATCTAAACTTAAAGAATACCTTGACAAACAAGATGGCAAAAATATTGTTTTAATAACTGATTCAGATTATATGAAAAATAAAAATGAAACTTATAAAAGTGTGTCAATAATTGTAAAGCATGATTAAAAATTATTTATAGATCTAAAATATGAAATGGAGTTAAGACAAATTCTCAAAGCTCAAACAAAAAAGTTTTATTTATTTATCTAATTTTATAAAGTATTTTATCAGATTGTTAAATGAAAAGAATATAGTCATTCTAGATTCAACTAATTATATTAAAAGTATTTTTGATTTATGATTTTTATTTTAAATTACTCTAGGTTTTCGATATGAACTTTTTTGTATAGCAAAATCACTGGGATTAAAATATTGTGTGGTAAAATTTATTGCACAAATATTTAATCAATTATTTTAAGATATATTGTTGTATATCTGAAGAGGATGTCATTAAAATTAATAATGAAAATACAAATAAATATGAGACAGAAATGTAATTAAGAATATAGTAAAATTTTAATTATCCTAATTTTAGATTAAAGGAAATTATATCTAGATTTGAGGAGCCATCTTTTAAAAATCGGTGGGATATGCCCTTATTTGTAATAGATCCTAGGAAAAAAGATATAAATTTAGATGAGATTTATAAAACAATAATTGTGAATAATAAAGTTTTAACACCAAATATTGCAACTAAAAATCAAGCTCTTCCTCTCAATTATATTCAAGATATTGATAAATTAACTCAGGAAATAATTAAAGTTTTATAGGAAATATATAAATATTAATAAACATGTAATATAAAAAGGAAATTTTAAATGCTCAAAAGAACAATATCGAATGTGTAGAATTTAGCAACTCTTTGAAAACTTTGACATTATTTAAAAAACATAATATGATAAATTTGTATAAGATGCGAAAAAATTTCATTAATATGATAAATAATAATTTTTCTTCAAAAATTGAAGAAAATTCTAAAAATATAATTAACAATATTAGAGATATATTTATTGATTATTTAAATGAACAATTGTAAATGGTACAGGTATATATAATAAAAATTTTGTATATACTAAAATGTTTTTAATTATAAACAATATTTTTACCAATATTAAAATGACCTGGTTTTAGAGTAATAGATAATAAATTATCTTGGAATGTTTATAAAACTTTAAAATAGGTTATAACATAAATACATGAAGGAGGGGTCAGTATTGGCAAATAAAATCTCATATTTTTAAAAAAATTATTTTTTAACAATTTCTTGATGTCTGGTACAGAACAGATTTTTGGGCAATCAAATCTAATTCCTTCTTTATAATTTTGTCATATAACAAGCTTTAGTGTTATAGATATTGCATGATGATGTGTATGCATATCTGTTACCAATTCTGAGATATAAATAGGTATACCTGTGTCAATATCATGTGTTATGAACTTAATTTTTTTTATTTCAAGTATAATTTGATACTATACAATTACTGAAGAGAGCTAGCTACCTAGAGACATTACTATTCTTCTGCCATTTTGAAGGCTTAAACTATTATTATATAGACAAAGAATTGGAGTAATAAATAAAAATTTATTAAGAGGTGGAGAAATTTGGTACAAAAGTGAATTACATATTAGGCATGGTCATTGTATACTACAGAAGAACTTTATTTAGAAGTAATTAATTTGAAATTTTAGGAGATAGTAAAATATTTAGACCTGGCTTTACAGAGTAATGATAATTAATAAGAAAGAACCAAAGCACAGGGAAGATGAAGATTTGTGGGTCAAACATAAATTTTATTTAATGTAGAAATCTGTGTAGCTTCTGGGAAATACTAAGGAAAAGCTTGTGCTCAATGATGTGAATGATTTTGTGGATATTCAGTTAATCAACAAAGAAGCATGTAATAAACGAAAACACTAGGAAAGCATAGGTTTAAAATGAAGATGCCAGTTTACCTTTAAACAAGTAAAATGGGGCAATCAGTGAAAAAAAGATTTTTGTGATTCCTTGAAAATAAAATAACAAATGAGTTGCAAACTTATTTGCGATTTTTTAAAATGATATATAACGCTACTAGTGTTGTTAAACGGCTAAGCCGAGTCGACTTAGCTACGACTCGAGCCTAGTTTCTAGTCGATAAAACAGCTCAGACTCGAGTCGACTAAATGAGCCGCATTAGTCGGCTCACTTAGTCGACTCAGAGGTTAGCTTGAGTTTAATTTAAATTTAGAGCCAAAATTTATTTTTATGTTATTGAGATATTTTAAATAATAATGTAGAATTTCATTTATTTATTTTTAGTGAAATAATTTATTTTATTTATATTTAATGTTAATATTTTATTATTATCAAACAAAAAATTTTTTTAAATTTTATTTCAAATATGTTTTGATCGATCTTATAATAAAAATGGATTTATTTATTTTATTTTTTTTAAATAAATAAAAATTCATATTTTCGAGCTAAAATTTTTAAGCAAAAAATAATTTTGCTTAAATACAAAAATATTTTTGAAACACATTTTGTTGATTTTTTTATAAATTTTTAAATCTTTTTTAAGAAATATTTTGTTAATTTTATCATAAATAAATAATCTTTTAGGTCAAATCTTCTATAGTTTTTTTTTATATTATTTTTATAAATATATCTATATTTTAAGTTTATTATTGGAGGTGGCTTTTTCTAAATATTTTTTTAATAAATATATTTATATTTTAAGAATATTAAAAGAGGTGGTTTTTTTTTTTCTAAATAATTTTTTTTTAAAATATATCTATATTTTAAGTATATTAAAAGAGGTGGTTTTTCTAAATTATTTTTTTATTAATATTTATGTCAAACTTTTTTTTAATGCGACAATTGTCATATGCGTTATTTTTTAAGATTTTTGAAATTTTTGGACACAAAAGGGTTATAATATAATTTATATTGTAAAGATATTATATTATAAATTTAATTAAGATGTTCCCTGGAAAAATGATAATTATCATAATAGGTAGGTATATTTTTGAACATATAAGATTTTTTTGTGACGCTAATGGGCAAAAATATGTTTCTTTAACAGGTAAAATTTAATGTAGATGTACCCTAGATAAATGACAATTGTCATAATAGTTATTTTTAAAGTTTTTTAAATTTTTTTGACGTAAATAGGCTAAAATAAGTACTGCTAACATGTCTAAATAAAACTTCAGTGAAGATGTACCCTAGAAAAGTAACAATTGTCATAATCGTTCGAATTTTTTTGACGTAAATGGGCTAAAATAAGCATTGCTAACATGTTAAAATAAAATTTTAGTGAAGATGTACACTAGATAAGTGACAATTGTCGTAATCGTTGTTTTTAAAATTTTTTTGACGTAAATGGGCTAAAATAAGAATTGCTAACATGTTTAAATAAAATTTAAGTGAAGATGTACCACAGATAAGTGACAATATCGTTGTTTTTAAAGTTTTTCAAATTTTTTTTGACGTAAATGGGCTAAAATAAGCATTGCTAACATGTTTAAATAATATTTTAGTGGAGATGTACCATGGATAAGTGACATTTGTCATAATCGTTGTTTTTAAAGTTTTTCGAATTTTTTTGACGTAGATGGGCTAAAATAAGCATTGCTAACATGTTTAAATAAAATTTTAGTGAAGATGTACGATAGATAAGTGACAATTTTCATAATGGTTGTTTTTAAAGTTTTTCGAATATTTTTGACGTAAATGGGCTAAAATAAGCATTGCTAACATGTTTAAATAAAATTTTAGTGGAGATGTACCAACTATTATGACAATTGTCATTTATCTAGGGTACATTTTCATTAAATTTTTAATTTATCATCTTAGCAATCTATATTTATGCCCATTTACGTCAAAAAATTCAAAAAACTTTAAAAACAACGATTATGACAAATGTCACTTATCTATGGTACATCTCCACTAAAATATTATTTAAACATGTTAGCAATGCTTATTTTAGCCCATTTACGTCAAAAAAATTCGAAAAACTTTAAAAACAACCATTATGACAATTGTCACTTATCTATCGTACATCTTCACTAAAATTTTGTTTAAACATGTTAGCAATGCTTACTTTAGCTCATTTACTTCAAAAAAATTCGAAAAACTTTAAAAACAACGATTATGACAATTGTCACTTATCTATCGTACATCTTTACTAAAATTTTATTTAAACATGTTAGCAATGCTTATTTTAGCCCATTTACGTCAAAAAAATTCGAAAAACTTTAAAAACAACGATTATGACAATTGTCACATATCTAGGGTACATCTTCACTTAAATTTTATTTTAACATGTTAGCAATGCTTATTTTAGACTATTTACTTCAAAAAAATTCGAAAAACTTTAAAAACAACGATTACGACAATTGTCACTTATCTAGAGTACATCTTCACTTAAATTTTATTTTAACATGTTAGCAATGCTTATTTTAGCCCATTTACGTCAAAAAAATTCGAAAAACTTTAAAAACAACGATTATGACAATTGTCACTTATCTAGGGTACATCTTCACTTAAATTTTATTTCAACATGTTAGCAATGCTTTTTTTAGCCCATTTACTTCAAAAAAATTCGAAAAACTTTAAAAACAACGATTATGACAATTGTCACTTATCTAAGGGTACATCTTCACTTAAATTTTATTTTAACATGTTAGCAATGCTTATTTTAGCCCATTTACGTCAAAAAAATTCGAAAAACTTTAAAAACAACGATTATGACAATTGTTACTTTTCTAGGGTACATCTCCACTAAAATATTATTTAAACATGTTAGCAATGCTTATTTTAGCCCATTTACGTCAAAAAAATTCGAAAAACTTTAAAAACAACGATTATGACAATTTTCACTTATCTAGGGTACATCATTTAGACATGTTAGCAGTACTTATTTTAGCCTATTTACGTCAAAAAAATTTAAAAAACTTTAAAAATAACTATTATGACAATTGTCATTTTTCTAGGGTACATCTACATTAAATTTTACCTGTTAAAGAAACATATTTTTGCCCATTAGCGTCACAAAAAAATCTTATATGTTCAAAAATATACCTACCTATTATGATAATTATCATTTTTCCAGGGAACATCTTCATTGAATTTATAATATAATATCTTTACAATATAAATTATATTATAACCCTTTTGTGTCCAAAAATTTCAAAAATCTTAAAAAATAACGCATATGACAATTGTCGCATTAAAAAAAAGTTTGACATAAATATTAATAAAAAAATAATTTAGAAAAACCACCTCTTTTAATATACTTAAAATATAGATATATTTAAAAAAAAATTATTTAGAAAAAGAAAAACCATAATATTCTTAAAATATAAATATATTTATTAAAAAAATATTTAGAAAAAGCCACCTCTAATAATAAACTTAAAATATAGATATATTTATAAAAATAATATAAAAAAAACTATAGAAGATTTGACCTAAAAGATTATTTATTTATGATATAATTAAAAAAAGAATAAAATTTTATGATAAAACAAAAGAATAAAATTTCTTCAAAAAATCAGCAAAATATGTTTCAAAAAAATTTTTGTACTTCAAAAAATATTTTTTGCTTAAAATTTTTAGCTCAAAAATATTAATTTTTTTTTATTTAAAAAAAAATCAAATAAATAAATCCATTTTTATTATAATCAAATCAAAACATATTATTTGCATTAAATAAAATATAAATAAAATAAATTATTTTACTAAAAATAAATAAATAAAATTCTACATTATTATTTAAAATTTCTCAATAACATAAAAATAATTTTTGGCTCTAAATTTAAAATAAACTCAAGCTACCCTCTGAGCCCACTAAGTGAGCCGACTCATGCGGCTCTTTGATCGGCTTGAGCCGGAGCCGTTTTTTACGACTATGACTCGAGTCGCAAGTCGTAAGAACTCGACTTTTTAACAACACTAAACGCTACATATAATCGTGCAAATCTGAACATTTCATTTTAACCTTTTATTGCATAGGTGGGACTATGCAGCTAGTCATTTTAAAAAGGTTAATTAAAATTCTTTCCATATTTCATGAATCTTTTAGTAATTTTAAATTTTTGGATAAAGTATATATGCAAAATTAATCTAGATTTTTCCCAGTAGTTCAAGAGTTATAAGGGTTTTTTGGAGCTTGGAGTCACATTGACCCAACCTGTTCGCCCATATAACTTTCTCCACCTGTTTTGGCATTGATATATTAAGCATAAATAAATATTTTAAATATAGATCATATTATATTAATATTTGAACCTTTAAACATTCTAAATCATCAATTTTATTTATATATTTTTTTTATATCAATGTGACTTTAAAATAATTTGTCACTTTTTGACTCCCTTGACAAAAGCTGTCATATAAAATAACATTAAATAATTAAAATAATTGATATTTAATTGTTTTTTTAAATTGAGGTCTGTAGGTAGCCCAACTATTCTCTGCGTGATTTTTCTTTCACCTGTGCAATGAAGGGTTAAATTATTTGCATCAACACAGTCAAAATTGCGCAATTTAAACGCCATATTATAGTCCATTCATAAATGATAATTACGATACTTTAACAAGGTAAAATGTTACAATGTAATATATGGCGCCTATTGGAATATTTAATCTTTTATTTATTATACATGATTTTTGTGTATATAAATTGTTAGCTAATATTAATTGCAAATATTTTAAAAAAATCACCAACGAATTTGTTTTTTGTATTCATCTTTCACGCTAAATCGCTTCATTGATTCGTAACCCAAAATAATAAAAAAGGAATAAATAATTGACTGAGTACATCTCGCGGATAATCCTTTTTTGAAAATTCCTAATTTTTCCTCTTCCCACAAGGTTTGAATGGTTGACAAATAGGACATTCTGCTGACCTTAATTAAAATTAGAAAAGTAATATTAGAAAAAATTATAAAGCAATTTGCCCTAATGTTTATCAAAAAAACGCGAACAAATTTATAATAATTTCATTACCAGCTATGTTGGCTTTGAACTTACTCCTCCTTTTTTGAATTTTTTTATAACAATATTATTAAATAGTACTATAGTATTTATAAGAACTGTAGTGTTTAGCGTTTGTTTACAAAACATTTTGTTAGTTTAAATTTAAGTAATATATATTTTTTTAAATGTTAAAAACGGGAGGGAGTTATGAGCAGAACAAAAATATCCCATATTTATGCTGATTGGTATCAATTAGGAATGTAAGCAAAAAAAATTTAACCCCAATTTCCATAATGTGTTTTTTAATCAAATAAGCACGATTTTTTTAATCGTATTTTACTAGAATATTCTCATGGTTTATAAATCATAATTGTATTTTGCTTTTGTATCCATCGTTCATTCTCAATCACCTCGATAATATAATAGCTCAACTCAAGTAATGTTCGCCTGAAGGAAATTTTTTTAATTAGCAAAAATATATTTCAAGTTAAAACATGCAATATGTAAAGGGTAAGGAGTAGGATTAAAGGTTAGAGATATGAGTAGGGTTGGTGGTTAATTAAAGGTTTGAAATATGGATTATGCAAGGTTAATTCTTTTTCCTATAACAAATCTGAGAGGTCATGTGATGTGATTATAGACAGACCAATAAAAATTTTAATAAGTTAATGAACAATTTCCTTAATTTGATACTAAATTTCTTAATTTTTGTAATAAAATTTTATAATACACGTTTAAATTAATTATCTATTTCGGATATTATAGTTTTCTTAATTAATTACCAAGTCTAGAAAGTATGTTTACAATTAACATTGATGAAATTTATATCATAATTTAAGAAATTATAAAGATAATCTTTATATGCGTAATCAATTAAATTTCCAAAAAAATAATTTAATGCAAACAACAATTTAATGAAATATATTGATAGTATCAGATAAAGAGCAAAGTAAACTAGCTATCCAATTTCAACAGACATCTTTATATCAAATTGTATTGGAAGAAATTATTTTTATCTTTAAAACCTGCATTTAATGCCTTCAAGATAAGATACTCAGTAAAAAATGTTAAATAATGAATATGGGAAGATTAAAAAATAGTAATCGAAAGATTAAATATAAATTTGACCTCATTAATGATGGTTGCACAATTATAAAAGGCGAGTGAATTATAAATTATATTATAGCAACGCCAAGCTCCATATTCTATAAATAAATTGAAATGGTTCCAATAATATTTCTTAGAAAATAATTCACCAGAATTGATTTTCTCAAAACTTTTAAATATTTTATTTGAGGGTTTTTATTTCGTGGATATATCTATAGGGAACTCCTATTTTATTAATTTTGTAATAATATCTTAAAAAATGGGGATTTTTTCCCAGGGAATTATTTTCCTAGATTCAATTGAAATAGGGATCAAGATGGATAGGGGATTGTATATATCTAATGAATTACGAAATAATAAACACAAAAAGTAATTGAAGAAATAGGAAGCATAAAAAGTAATTCCATCCATAATATATGATAATGCAAGTAGTGCATGGGCACAGTAAATATCCAGATGTTGAATGTATTGGGTTTAAAGGTCAAAACTTAATTTTTAAGGACATAGCAAATAAAATATTGCCAATTCAAAATTAGTAGCAAAGGCCAAAGGTATTCTAATAATATAAGCTCTGCAAGTAACAAATTGCTCGTAGATGTTCAAGTCTGATCTGGAATTGTTTCCCTAATTGGCCTAATTTTCAGTTCTAACAGATACCATAAGTGAATGGATACATAAAAATGATAATTAGCTTTCCATAAATAATTTTTTTAAGACTTATATCTAAGGGAAATTATACCATAAAAAGGTATGGTTAATATTATTTTTACTTTTAATTTTATAAACATTTTTTTAAAAACAATGATGTTGATAAATTAATATCTATATACCACTTTTTTGGCTTAAATAATTTTAAATTTGGGTCTCAGAAGTTTTATAATTTTTTTCCGTTTATAATATTTTAAATTTTAGTTGCATTATGAAATTATCTGAAATGGGAGTAAGAAAAATATTATATGATTTACAAGTTAATTAACCTAGTTTTTAGCTGATAACTCATCTCACTGGGATTGTTTATTATTAAATATTCGACTTTGAAGCAAGCAAAAAATAAATCAACTCATTCATTGTTTAGTAGATTTTTTTCTGCATGCCTGTATATTGAGTCATACTAGCTGATATTTAGTGATTATAAATATATATATATACTTAATCATTTTGTGACAGTTTTCCAGGTTTACCAAGTATTTTGGGTGAACCCTATTGAATGGTTGATTACATGCTATCTTTGCTTTAAGAATTAATGTTCACCTTCATTGCAGCTCTTACTATCATAATTACCTAACTTTGGCCAATTCTAAAATATAGCTAAATTTTTATTTAAAAATAATATTCATCTCAATTTTTTGGTGGAGGTTTAAGTCATTTTTTTATGACAAAAACTTTAGCTTTGATTTCATTCAACCATTTCTCAACTATTTTTTTATATCCCTTCCAAATGATTTACATCTCATTTGACAAAATATTTCTTTATCTTTAATGTTTGTAAAAGGAAATTATGTACCAGAACCATTTATTAACTTTATTATTTTTTATTTCTAAAAGTTTTAATTTAGATGGCTTTTAAAGTAATATAAAAATAAAAGCATGTATCAATATATTTTTTTTACTTGAATTCTTGCTCTTATTATATCTAAAGGATTTGTACAAAATGCAGATGTTATTCCAGCCATTGGAGCAGATAAACATTGAAGGAATAAATGAGACACCCAAACAGGGGCCAATGTTGCTAATAGGTCTAAATAATTTAAAATTTATTAAATTATTTAAAAATATATACTGCTATAAGCTTGATAACTTGACCACCAAATAGCAGAATTGGGTACATATGATAAGAGTGAGGCAAAATATCCCCTATAAAACCCTATTAGCCCATCTTTCCTAATATTATATTATAATTTACAAACTATTTTTCTAATACTTATAAATTTGGGATATAATTGCTTTTGATAATCCTTTCCTTTTTATATCATACTTGTCTCCAATATCTAAGGTGTCAATTTTAAAAATTTTCCCATTAATAGTATTTCTTCCTAAAACCATCATATGTTGAGAGACTATATCACAGGGAACCAATATTGTTTGATTTACTAATGATGCACATCCCCCAGCAATAAATGCTCTATATTTTGTGTCCTGGATTTGAGTATAATTTTTAAGAATATGACGCGTAGATTCATATGATGTTATATAAAATAATCCAGATAATATTTGAAATGAGCTAATCATAAAACCTTTGTATAAACCATTGTAACCTTCGTATTTAAGTATATTTTTGTAAGCATCCCATGTGCCACGATATAATTCTTGCTTCTTTTGAATTTGAATTCTGGTTTTAATTACACTAAAGGGATATAGTAATGTTCTGACACTGAAAGAAGATAAAAATATTAAAGGATATAGCTTATGCTTTTCCAGCATATGCCATTCTATTGTCATGATTTTTCCAGCATCCTCATCCTCTAAACGCATTTAGCAATCTATGCTATCGGTTAAAGTAAAATTTTTAAATAAAAAAAAAACATTACAAAATTCAAAGCATTTGTAAGTGAACGAATGCTTCTATATAATCTGTCACATATAACAATAATTGGCTAAAAAAAGGCCAATAAGACACCATCAGGGAAGTAACTAGGCTTTTCAGTTTGTTAAAAGTGGCGCTTATTATGACACCTAACGATATATAACCAGGGTTGTAGCCAGGATGGGCGTGTCCCGCCGGAAATTCAATTTGATTTTATTAAGCACATTTATATATTTTTTATCAAGTATAATAACTTAAGTATATATTTTACATTTAATAATTAACATTTCCCTATTTTAATAGATTCTTAAAAAGAATATCCGATATTATTTAATGGTCATACACTGGAACTGTTTAAGTTATTATTTATAATTAACGGCGTTCGATGAAAAAGTGTTACAGGCATTAATCAGGTTAATGCGGGGCATCACTAGCCTTTAAAAATCTCAGGGGCTCACTTTTATGTGGGGTTGACCCCCTATTTTACGGGTCTTCTGTCCGCTTTTGCTCGGTCTTCAGCCGGGTTTTATATTAATATATTATACTTTTTTTTAAATTGAAATTTGCAAACTCTAAACAATTATTCTGAATTTTATATTTTGTCATTTATTTTGCATACAAATAATGAAAGAAAAATAATATGTGATTTTTCTAAAAATAAAATACAAAATATCAGGCGCGTACGCAGCGGGGGGGGGGGGGGGGAATAAATCCCCAGCCCAAGCCAAAAAATACAGATGCCGGATATATTTTTCAAAAATATTATTGTTTATATTAATTTATATTTGTTAATATTTTTATTCCTATCTCATATTAAATATATTTATTACTTTCGATTTCAAGTTTTCCGGCGTATTATTTACTTTATATTCAAATTTTTAGTGGCGTAATATTTATCTACCATTTTCAAATTTCTAGTCAAATAATAATTATTTCTGAAACTTCTTGTCCAATAGGGAGAAAAAAACAATCTTGTCGAGATAGACTCTCCGCCATCAAGCAGTAGCAGCTTTTATGGAGTTAGAAGAGCCGATTATTTGCTATTACTGAAATATCACAATAGCCTGAAAGAAATATTTCCTCAGAAGCTAAAATATTGGATTCAATGCTTATTCAAATTTTTTTTCTCTAGAATGTATTATTTAATTATACAACTATTTTATGTATTACTTTTCCAAAACATGACCTTAATTTGATTAAAAAGATGAGAATAGCGGAGAGCATTTAATTAGAAATCGAAGATATTAGGGCAATTGTTGATGAAAAATTTCATATTTTATATGTCATTGTTGAGTCAAAAGCAGAGGTGTTTAATATTTGTCTCCCTCGACTTGCAGCAAGGCAAGCTCATAGGATCAGTAGAAGAGTATATCTTAAATATATTTATATTTTAAATATATTTATAACCCAAATAAATGAATGGTTTTAATTCATCATGCAACACTTACCAATCTTAAAAAATATTACTTCCACAAAAGCCTTAGCAACCTTTTTCAGATGGTGATTGAAAAAAAATATTTGTTAGATTTTTATCATGAAGATGTTAAAGTATCTTATGATGCCTTATTAGTTGAATAACTATGTTTGTAAGAATAACTATAGATGATATTCCCCAAAAAATGCTATGCTCTGCATTATTCAAACACATTTTAGATTACATTAAAAGGGTTTATATATCTTAGCAACTCTTCCCATTAGTAAACTAATTAGAAAACATTCTCTTTTTAAAGAAGAATAACAGAGCCCTTTAAAGGTAATTTCAGGGCATGGCCTGGATTTTTTTTTAAAACTTTTTACGTCCCGGCCTGGGTTTTTTTAAAAAAATTTCAGACCCAGCCCGACTGTTTTTAAAATAAAATTTTCAAGCCCGGTCCGGATTTTTAAAAAATAAATTATATTTATTTTTGAATTTTAAATAATAACGATTTCAAATATAGGCTGTTTTAAACAGCCCGGCCCGGATATTTTTTTAAAAAATTCAGGCCCTGCCCGGGTGTTTTTTAAAAAAATTTCGGGCCCAGCCCGGGTATATTTAAAAAAATTAAAATACGGTTTGGCCCGGGGGCCGGGCCTGCAGGTCTCTGGAAAACATTCCAAAAAGTACATCCTCTGAAAGTAGATTGAAAAGTTTGGATCTTTTGAAAATTCATTGGCATTTGACGACAAGCAAGGATGAGATAATTGAAAAATTAGCACAATCCTAACGAAGATTTTACATTGTAAATATATAACATACAAAATACAATTATTCCTAAAAAAAATTTTGTGTATTTTTATATTTCTAACATTTAAATTTTTTATACTTTATATACATAAATTTTAAAGGCTCAAAAAATTCAAATTTTTATTTTGGATCATTTAAGTGATTCTTATAGTTGTTATATTCACTTTATATTTTATAATTCACATTTCTTTTATAGTTTTTCATATACTGCCTATATCCGTTTAATATTTTTTAATTCACATTTATTTTATAGTTTTTTATATGCTGGTTTATACATATAATTTTTTATAATTCACATTTAAAATTGTGTATTAGAAATAGTTATTAGTCCTAATAAATTTATGCTTGATATTTTTAACAAACAATAATATTTCTTTAAAAAATTTAATATCACCCCCCCCCCCCCAATACCAAATTCCTGCTTAAGCTAATGCAAAATATTTATCCATTTATTATTATATTAAATATTTTTGATTACGTATGCAAAAAGATTTTACGTCTCAAGAATTACAAGTGATAAAAAGGGATAATTTATTCATACATGTCTCAATTAATAATGGTTTTTAAAAACCACACAAGAATATAATTTTTAGCATAAAACTAATATAACGTTGTATTGCCATTTTAGACAATTATTACAGAATAAAATAATAAGGAAAAATTTGTAGGCTTAAATAAATCAATAATAACTGAAGAACCCGATATAAACGACTAACTCAAATCATAAAACTATATAGTGGTTAGAGCTTTCTCTTCGATTTAATTATGGAAACTAAATAAGTAATAGAGAAATTATTGTGAGATTTTAAATTTATAAGATTATCTTCCATTTTTATTGATATATAAACGACTTTGACGATTATTGCTCATCTAAATTATGCAATCAAATGCTCTCAGCAGCAGAAGTAATAATCTAAAATTACAATAGCCACACAAATAATAAATTTTACGGTTAATTTGCAGTCATATCTATAACACTCACGATGTAAATTCATATCAGAATTTATTATGTTTGCTAAATTGATAAAACTAAAACACAAAAATCTTTAAAAGAAATAATTATGCAAATATATTGAAAGATTTTAAATATTATTGTCGCACCACCTCTAGTCGGTATATTAATATGTCTTAAAATTATAATAGTTGTAATAATAAAAATATTAAAGTATTAACAATTTATCTCAAAACTGTTTTTTAAAAGAAAAAACACGTAAAAAAGAGAAGGAAAAAACAAAAAGATATTTAATAAGGATTACATCCATTGAGGGATCTATAATAAGATGTTTAATTTTAAGTAATTTATTTATTTTTAAATAAATAGATGGCGTTAAAATATTGAATTACTTATATTTATTATTAATAGGATTGATTTGTAAAGTTTATTAAAATATTAACTGTAATATATTTTATAACTTTCAAAAATGAATGTAACCGTGTCATTTTCCTTACTTATTTTGTAAAATTCTAAATAATAGATGTTTATCAATTATATGTCTACTAACTATTTATCAAGAACTTTCTTATACTTGTTTGGACTTTATAAATATTTTTAGGAAGAGGCATGTTAATTATATTTAAAAATTAATTAATGATTTTGAACTCGGCTAATTACAATATTAAATTTGTTAATTTTCAATTAATAAATGATTTTATTTATTTAATTAGGGTATGAAATAATTTTATAAAAATCAATTAAGCTTCAACTGTTAATGCTAAATTGATATTTACACATATGATTGATATTCCATTTTTAACCCATAATATGATTGTGTAAGCTGACAAAGTGAAAATATAATTTATATGTATTAATCTAATAATTAAAATAGCACTTATTTAATAAAAAATTTAGATAGCCTTATTAATTTTTAAATAATACAATAAAATATATATAATACATAATAGAATTATAAAATAAATTGTTCAGAGGGCTATCAAAAAAATAAATTTTTAGTTTGGGGGGATATTAAGAATCCAAAAAAATTTTTTGCTTCACGGGGTTATTCAAATTTTCAGAGGGCTCTAACCCCTGTGTCCCTTCCCCAGTGACGCTACTGGGTTAAAGACTTTATTTAAAATCCTTGGTGTCCTATTTGAATCAGCCAATCTGTCTAAACAGCCTCAGAGAAGAACAATGAGTTAATCTAAAGCTGAAAATTCAATAAAGTAAACGATTTATGTTTTAAAATTATTTAAGGATATTACTGGCAGGGTTGGGCAGGTCCTCTTGAAAAAGAATCTAAATACAAATAGATTCTTTGTGAAAAAATGAATCTTAGATACAGATACTAGTATCTTTTTATCTTTTTCATATCAAAAAGATACAAGATAAAAGATACTTGTATCTTTCACTTAATTAGAGTATCTTAAATACAAGATACTTTTAAATTCATTACCAATTAAATCAGAATAGCTTATAAAATACAGTTTTTGCTATTTATTTGTGAAGAACATAACATACACATAATAAGAATGAATATTTACAATAATTAATAAAACATTTAATGAGTTAATTCTAATAATCAGGCATTTTAATATTAGTATTAACCATTCATAGCAAGAAGGGGGAGTATTTTTAATGGGAGTTGAAATATTGATTTGTAAAAGAGTATTTAAAATACATTTATTATAAGATAATCAAATTTTTCAAATAATTTATCATTAAACCTTTGTCGTTTCGGCATATTTAACATTTTTACCAAAACTGAATAACCTTTCAATTAGAGCTGATGAAGGTATTACAGTATTATATGTATAAAAAATTTCCTTAATAGAAGGATAAAAATTAAGCATTTATAATATATTTCGACTTAATATAAATTAAAATCTCCAGCCATTGTTATTTGTATTATTGAACTCAGCACTATTTGTTTCACCAAAAGAAAAATAATTATCATTTTCTTTATTAGATGTTAATCATTGGTTTTATAGTTTGAACTTTATTATTTACTCTGGTACTACATTTAGGACTTCTTTTTATATTTTGAATTTTTTTTTTATTATCCAACTCAATTTATAAGTTCTTAGAATATGGATGTAATATTGATGTCAAAAAAGCCACATTATATTCAAATCATAGGAAAATATTTTCTTAAAATCTTTTACGCATACCATCTTGGGCAGCTTTTAAAGGTAGACAATATTGTAAACTTGAATTTTTAAGATAACCTATGCCCCTTTTAACTACACATAAATAATATACTATAATATGTTTAACAAAATTTGTGTTTAACCCTTTATTATTTTTTTGATTATACAGGTTTTACATTTAGCATGTAAATTGTCTTTTTTAACTTATATTTAAAAACCATATAAAATTTTAAGATTATATGATTCAGGGGAACTTATTTCTATAATTTAAATTTCACTACCATGAGTGTTAATTATCCTAAAATTAAAAATATTACATAAAATTGGTAATGATATTCTATCGAGTTATATTTATGTATAAAATATAATCTATACATAGTGCAATGATATTAGTTATTAAGCCACGTTTCTTTAAATGCTTTAAACCACGGAATAATTCTTGAATTTTGAGAATCTATCTTCATAAATATTAATTAATTTATTCTAAATTATTATCGAAGATAATCATATCCTTAACGATGGCTAGAAATAGTCAAATAATTTTATGGCATCCAAACTACGACTATTTTTTTTAATCTTTCTTTTTCGTTTAACAAACTGCTTTTATTCTATCGAATGTCTCAAATTATTGATGCGAGTTAATTTTATAAAAAGTTTTACAATTTGTATATAGGTTAGTGAAACCTAAATATATTTATTACAGAGCATGGGAGCGATTAGCTGTCCATTGCGTTTATTAGAACACTAATATAAATTTACATAAAAAAAAAGAATAGTGAACTTAACAGTTGTAAAATTTAACACATTAATAATCGTAATTTTTCTGTATACTAAGCGGAGGATATTAAATCTTTATTAGATATATGTAAAGTAAAGAAATTTTAGTTTGTCAATAAATGATCGTGATACTTAAAGAAGTGTAGAAATTTACGAGCATACTAGCATAAAATATTACGAATTATTTGATATCAATTTATTGATAATAAATTTCTACATAAACGTAACACAATCATAATATGCGTAAATGTAAGAAAAAAAAATCATTCTGGCATTTTTATAGATATAATTTATAAAAATTAGAAATGAATCCCTTGGAATATTCTGGAAAGTATCAATCTATTATATCAGAATCATTTCGCCAGGTTTAAATTATATAATTATATAATATTATATTCCGTTTTATTATTGTTCATGCCAAAATGTTTTGTATTGCACAACCTCCCGTGACTTACCTTACTTCAGTGGCGTATTTTAAGGGTAAAGGAACATTTTTCTATTCCAAAATTTTTAACTAATAATTTTTTACGTTTCTCGGAGGAAGAAATTATGAGTTTATTTTCTTATATAAAATTTACTCAATATATAAAAAAAATAATTTAAAATTTATTGAATTTCGATTATATTAAAATTTCAATTTTTAAAGGGACCTTAATAGCACCTTGAATACAAATATTATTGCATTCAAAATTAGCACTTAATTTTTTTCTATTAAATAAAACAATGCTATTACTCCCGAATTGAAACTTTTACTTTAATAAATACTCGTCCTCTAGCCGTTTATCAAATATGCCAAAAAAATGTTACCTATTTGCTCATCCTATAATTTTATAATTATAAAAGTATAATTAGAATCAATTATTAAATATTATTTATCGCAAAATGGTCTAAAAAAATTATTAATATAAAATGGATATTAATAATTAAAACCCAAAGATCCCGAATCCTTAGAAAAAGCCCCCTAACCCCCTGAAGCAAAATCCTAGAATGTCACTGCTTTTCCATATATCATTTGCTTCTTGAAACCAAATTGCACAAAAAATAAATATCGTTAGGAATAAAGCAGTTTCATTTATCTCTTATGATTTCTCTTTATTCCTAAAGTTTAATAGGTATAATAGAAGTTTTTGCTTTTCCCGGAGAGAAGAAGCCACCGCAGTTCCTTGGTGAGCTAAATCTAAGCGTAAAGACTTGTGGAGTTTTTAAGATTGGAATATTAAATTTACATTCATCTCATTGTATAGGCCTGGAATAAATATTATTAAAAAGCTCTTTTTGAAAAATTCAATATTTTTAAAATCTTTTTTCAACATTTGTAAATTATTATTTTTTAAATTTAAATTATTTATCTCATGAAAACATTTCAAAAAAAATCAAATTTTTAAATTCAAAATTGAAAGATTTATAGTATATACAAATTTATTTTAAAAAAGCCCTCCACTGATCCATATAGAACAGGTGATATATTATTATCGAATATAGCCCCGTACAATTATAACCAATATGGAAATGCCCTGGACAAGATGTCACCAAGTTTAGTATATTATATTCAACCATTATTATATTCGAGTTTTTTTCACGAAATTAAATATAATGAGCCATTTTTGATTGTTAAAATTATCATTACGATTTGTCATAAAGTAATGACTTCTCTTGAGTTTTCTTCCATGAAATATGACTCTGAGATGGATTTTATAGATATTGCAAAAATATTATCTGAAGATGTAAACACGAATAAATGTTTCTCGTTACTAGACGACCTAAAAACGCCTAAAATATATGATTCATTTATATATTCTTTTTCTCCCACGTGTCCACTTAATGTGACTTCTTCTTCCGAAGACAAGCATGATGAGTCTTTAACTATTACTTTCCTTGACTTGATGACAATCCCTGCCATAGTGGCCAAATTAAAAGATATGAAGCTAGATTCAAAACGTAATTTTGAGGTCCCTGGTTTAATTAAAACAGAAACCTCAAAGATTATTTCAAAAAGTTATTTTTAGAAATAAAATTTGATATAAATTTAATTAAACAAAATTAAAATTTTCACTGATTTAGATCGTATATCAGAGAATGAATCACTGACATACTCGGCAAATACACCGTTCAAACAGTATGTAGACATAGGTATTGAAAGAGAATCTCTTAGTATAAGCTATCCTATAGGTTCTCCTAGGAGACTGAGAGAATCTATTCTTGATCCTGTTGTGGCTCCAGAAGTCTTTAATTTGACAGAAACTGCTTGGAAAATGAGCATATCCGAGGATATGGCGGCACCGGGAATAGCTCCTATGGTTGATAGAGCTGTAATTGTTAGCGAAGAAAGGAATGAAAGTGCATTGAAAGGTAATTTAATTTTTTTTTTTAAAGAAATACAATTTACCTCTAACAGATACTTTCTCTAGTATAACTAGTTTTCTGACACGTCTACTTTCTTAAGGGGGGGGGGGATATAAACAAGGATGTCTTATGTGTTGAGGATGATAAATTACATGTATTTGAGCACTTATTTTTAAATTTTAACCACCACAATAGTAGAGTAGAGTAATAAACATCAATATAATACCCCATACCCTATTTAAAGGGTCCTGGGTTATAAAACGGTTATTTAATATCCTACAATCATTTATAAGTTGAGAGTAGAAAAGTTTATAATCAGGTCAATTCATGACCCGCCCGCTTCATGGGAATTAAATAACCTTATGTAACACGTCTTTAGTAGGCGTATCGGTCACGGATATTGATAAAAATACTGACAATAATAATCCAAAACAATAGAGTAATAGTTTTAAATTAAAATATTTTCAAATTTTGAAGGTCAAACTAGAATCTAATACGACTTTATATTTTTAAAAAATTAATTTTTTTTTAGAATGGGTACAATTTAATAACTTAATTTAAATTTATCAGTATAACTGTAATGGCTAAATGTCGTCTCATTTTAAATTATATTAGTTTCTTTCGAATTTGGGCTGATATATTTTAAGGAAAACCCCGAAGCCAAAATGATAGTTTTGGGCTAAAAATTTGGTTTAATTGTTTTAAACGACTAAAAATATAGTTATTACGTAACTATACTTGTCAGTGATAGCCACGAGGAATGCGATAATTTGTTTTGTAATAGTTCATTTAATTTTAAATCATGAAGGAGCATAAAGCTTCACTGTGCGGCGTCTTAGTGAGCAAGCAGTTTGAGACAACAGGCATGATCTATCTATCACTTCCAAAGACATTTTTTTACTCGCCACATTACTTTAAAATCTATCCCCTACCCCTGAAAGATGTGTGGAGGCAAATAATTGCTCTTACCATTCCACATAGACTCTAGGCATTTAATATGATAAAGCTTTAATTAAGATGTGATTATGACCATTATATAGATTTTTAATATGAAATTAACTTTATCTATCTCATTATATATTCTCGTTTCAGTTTATTCTCTTATTATGAAAATTTATAATGATAGTTTACATAATCCCTTAACAGGAAAATAGGAGCCGGTCGTAAAATTAAGTACATACCTTTTCAGATCTCTCAAGAATAAAGGATGTTTATTCATTATTCAATCATATCAAAATTGTTCACTAAAAAAACACATAGGAATGATCATGCACTCATCAGATTCACGTGCTCCTAAAATATTGCTCAACGATGATAGCCTTAGGATAAGCGATGTATCAGGAAAACAAATGACGCCGATCAATGTAAAAGAAGATATAATTCAATTAACAAGCCCGACTTTGATAAGACAAAATGGTAATTCACAATACAGTCCAATTTCGACCATGAGAGATTCGATATTGGACCCAATGATTGCACCCGACATTTTCGATCTGGCGGAGAATGCTCGCAAAATGACAATTTCGGAAGATATGGCGAGGCCAGGAATAGCCCCGATGGTGGATAGAGCCGTGGTCATAACCGATACACCTTTTAAAGGTATTTTCTTTATAATTATATAAATTTATTTTTAAAATATAAATGAATTTATTTGCTGCTGCTGATTGAATAGATGAAGCGGGAATAATGGAAGCACGCAGATCGTCAAGAATGGTTCAGGTAAAAAACGAATCACCTGGATCATTAAAAAGGATCAGTCAACCCGGGTCTAGAGCTTCATTTGAAAATTATGTAGATGATCATCATTCGGTGAGCCTGTCAGGGCACGAGAGTCCAATTAACCCCATATATTTTGGAGGAAGCCCTCAACAAAAATAGCCTTATTATGTTTTCCCTCAATTTTAAGATAAATTTTGATTTTTTTAAAAAAAATATAAATGTTTTACTATTTAAATCTATTATTGGGATTTTTTTTATCAACCAAAAAAATATAGTAATTTGAAATTGCAGACCTATCATCTTTTTTTAATATCAAAATTAAAAAATATAATATGATTTCGAAATAGTTAACAATCAAAAACCTTTCAGAATTGTTAAACGATACCTTTAGAAAGGAAGAATCAAGCAAGATGATTTCCCCATTTCATTTACCACTACCTCAGAAAAAAATGGTGTTTTTATTTCCTGAGGAATTATCTTCCACCTAGCCTTTTGAACGCATCAGAGCTAACCTATCTTATACATTGCCCAAAAATGCATGAGTACAGCTTAGAGGTTCGCAAAGGGCGGATTATAAATCCATCCAGTCAGCTATTGCTTAAATTTAAAAAAAAATTATTTCCCGCCGGCCTTTGTTAATTTAAAAAAAAATTGTTTAGCCAGTCCTTAGTTAGTTGGGTTATTTATTTACTTTAATACCATGTTTTGTTAAATTTATAAATGCAAATATTACAATTTTAACAAAAATGGAAACTCGTTTTCTCTAATTTATGTATGTAAATTAAAGGTCGGGGTGGCTCAGCTCGTGAAAATGTTCTATCGGATTTTTTGGTCCGGAATTATTTTGACTCGAGAAGGCTTGTAAAATATATTTTACACAAGTGATCTGGTTAGGCTTGTAAAATAATTTTTTAAATAACAAAAAAACAACACGATGTTGTTTAAACTTCCCTCGGCCAATAAAAAATATATAGCATAATTTGTAAGATAATCATAATTAGATATGCAAGATCGTCCGTTTGTGCTGATTTTTAAAAAAGGTTAACTCAATTTTTAGTCAGAAAAATATAGTTTAAGCTTCGAGATTTCGCTAATAGATGTCCAAACCAGGGATTCGAACCGAACCCGAACCCGGAGAAGTGAAGCCGGGTTTTTAGAAAAAAACTCTGAACCCGAACCTAACCTGAACCCCATTTATAAAATTTTCAAAACCCCGAACCGAACCCAAGAATTTTATTTGAACCCGGGTTCAATCGGGTTCAGTGTATTATTTAAAATCATATATTAATATATGTAAATACAAATATTATATTTTCAAATTTCCAATTAAATGAAGTCTTAATAAATTTTAAACAACTTAATTCATTTATGCCATTTTTAAATTTATTCTCGATTCCTATTGGAGTGTTAAAAAATTTTAAACAATTGAATTAATTTACGCCATTTATTTTTAAATTTTTATCTTATTATTCTTAAAGATTATTAATTAGAAGAAAATGGTTGACAAATCAAAGTAAAAATTATTATATTGTTAATTTAAAAAATTCTAAACATCTAACTTAAAAATTGTTAAATGTAGGGCAGTTTTTGTGAACTTATTAAAATGATTTTAAAATTAATATATGCTAATCATTTATTTTTGGTTCAGTTTAATTTTTACAAGATATTAATGAAGTGCATATTATAAATGAAATTAAATTTATAAATATCTCTTTTTAATTCTGAAATCATTGCTATTTAAAAAAATTGTTCTCTTTTTATAGTAGATTAAAGATAAAGTCATAATTGATAAGCATTTTACCCTTAATACAATAGAAAAAAAATCAATATGTTCATATTGCAAAGTAAAAATGTCTGGTAATCACTTGTCAAATTTTGAAAGACACCTGGAAAGAAATCACAACAATGAATATTTAAATTATTTAAATGAAAAAACCAAATATCAGGAATTGTTATTGGCAAAAAAACCTAAAATTAATATAGAAACCTTTTTTCCAAAAAAGCATATAAGTATAAATATATCATCTAATGATTTGATGAGTTCTATACTAGAACTTGTTACTGTAAATGGCCGGCCTTTATCAATTATTGAAGATTCGGGATTTCAAAGAATTATAAATCCACTCCTATCTGGGCTCAATTTAGTTATAAACAAAGAAAATTTATCCAGAACTATTAATAAAACAGCCCAATCAATTAGAGACAAAATATCGAGAGAGGTAGAAGGAAAATTAATAAGTTTAAAAGTTGATGCAGTTCAACGACTAGATAGGTCAATTCTTGGTGTAAATATTCAATTTATATCAAAGTCCATTATAAATTTGAGGACTCTTGGAATTGTAGAGCTGAATGAGAGATTACAGGAGAATATATAAAAGAGAATATATTAAAAACTTTACTAAAATTTAAAATTAATATTCAACAAATATATACAATTACTTCTGATAATGGTTGAAATTTTTTAAGAGCTATAAAGCTCCTGCAACCTGAAACTGATTATGATATAAGGAGTGAATCAGCAGATGAGGAAAATATGGATGTAAATGTATATAAATATGATATTGATGATATACAAAATACTTTTTTATCAACTATTATATCCTATCCGATTTATAGTGTACGGTGTGCAGCTCACACACTTCAGCTGGCACTTCAAGATGCTATAAAATTATCACCTATTGTGGAAACCATTGCAAAAGCTAGAAGCCTAAATTTAAAATTAAGACGTCCCACTTACCAAAAGTTATTAAAAAATATGAAACTCCCTAAGCCTGTGTTAGATTGCCACAGATGGCATTCAACCCATGATATGTTAGAAAGGCTGATTTTACTAAAACCCAATATCGAAGATTTTTTTACAGAGCAATCTGATTATTTATTGACTGAAGATTGGAAAGAGATAATAACGATTGTTGAAATTTTAAAACCGCTAAAAATCGCAACCAAACAATTCCAATCTGAACAGTTAACACTGACAGATTTTTATGCAGCATGGTTAAGATGCTGCATCGAATTGGAAAAAAATCCAAACCATTTTGCTCAATTACTATATTCTTGTCTTAAGAACAGAGAAGAAAGGTTTATAAAGAACGAAATTCTCTTAGCTGCCATATACCTGGACCCAAGATACAAGGTTAATTAAAAGCTTAGTAAATTAATTATTTTAGATTTATATTAAAATTGTTATTTTATGAAATATTTAAATATAAACAATATAAATCCTTAAATATTACAGGTATTACTTAGTGATGATGATAAGTGCGAAAAAACATCTTGTCAATTTATGGAGACGAATTAAAAGCTTAACAACGCCGATTTTATCTGATGATATTAGTTCCGATGAAGTTATTGAACAAGAAGATGATTTAGAGAAATTGATACAACTTAAAGAAAGGCAGGAGAAAATCCTTAAAAGAGGACCAACGATTGCTGAGAAAAGTATTGGAACAATAATTACTGGATTTAGCGATTATAAAAGATTAGATAAGAAGGAAAATATTTTGCATTTTTGGAAGTCTGCAAAGCTGGAACACCCTGAATTATATATTTTATCTAAAATCTTATTTGCTGTTCCTGCAACCCAAGTTAATTTTTCATATTTTCACATATAAATACATATAACATAGGTTAGCGTTGAAAGATCTTTTTCACATTTTAAATTCATTCTTTCACCACATAGATCGAGGATGAGTGAACAACTCTTGGAAGATATTATGCTAATACGTCTAAATAAAATTTTTAAAATTGATACATGACTATATGCTTTGTATTTTTAACTATATTTGCCTATAAATAAAATAAAAATTTTATTTTTTATATCAAATTTATGTCTAGTTTTTTATTATGATTTAAATATATAATTTTTTTTATCAACTCAAAAATTCTTGAACCCGAACCGAACCCGAACCAAACTCGGGTTCAAAAATATTTCCCTGAACCGAACCCGAACCGAACCCACCTTTTTTTTTATACCCCGAACCGAACCCGGGCAAAAATTTTGTCGGGTTCGCATCCCTGGTCCAAACTGTGCCATCATGAGCAAAATCTTCAAGTTCGCATAATATTTTTCTGGATAAAATACTGAGTTAGCGGTTTTTAGGCCCAAATAGAGCAATTTTGCATCACTAGTCACAATATATTCTTTTTCCGACTAAACTTTAAAAAAACTTTTAACTCTATATATTTTTTTTAAATTCAATTTTTTAAAAGATTGGGATTCAAGCGTCACATAAAATATTATTAGCATTACTACAAACTGTTTATTTTTAATCAATTTCCATTACGAGAAAAAAGGACGCGTATAAATATAATAAATTACGTATAAAAAAATATTAAAATAATCAATACAACATGATTCAATTTTAATAACAAATAGTTTCAAAAAAAAATTGGGTTATTCATAAAATATGATCTTCACACGTGCTCCGCCTTAAAGTGTTGTTGACATTTGACCAATATAAGAAATTAGAGTTTTTTTATAGGAAGCGTTATTGGTATATTGCGGACGCGAATAATAAAAAAGATTAATATAATATATTTCTAAAAAATATGTATATAATTAAATTCATAAGTATAATATTATTTATTTATTTTTGTACACAAACTAAAATGTTGTTAATTGAAGTTATAAGTATAATATAATAATGTATATTCATATCTTAAAAAACAAATTAACAGCGTTAAATGAGATGTCATTTATATTATGAATATTTATTAGTTTTTAATTTTTTAAAAAAATATATATATATTAATGATGCATAAAGTTTTCCTAAAGGAATGATAATGTACGCATACACATTTTCATAAGGTTTAGGTGCTTGAAAATATATTAAATTTTTTTGATAAATTTTTTATGATAATAAAATTTAGGTGCGAACATCGTTTAGTGCAGGTGTCCAAGATGGTATTTTTTGTAATATTATAAAATTTATATATTAACGATTCCCTACCGCTTTCGATATTTGATCCTTATCTAAATTACGTGCAAGAAAAGTAAAGGGCGGGGGTAAGGGTGGATAATAGTTATTAACGGGTAACGAAAAATGCCTTTTAACGTGGGCTAGCCCGGAGTCAGAATAAAACATGGCCTGATCTTCACTAATAGTCCTGTGCCTGGGCCTCGATATGTTGGTATAAGGGCCAATCAACGTAGGTTGGTTACTGGCCGAATTAACGTTCTGATTTGAGTGATCGGTACATATTATAAATGGAAGATGTTGCGAGGATGGACAATGGACATTGGAAATATTTGAGGTATCATTATTTTGTACATTGTTATTCCTATTTAGGTTTGGGGTAGAATTTGTGACGCATTGGTTTAAAATGGTTGTTTGGGCAGAAGCTGAAGAAATTATGATTTCTTTGATGGTGGGTAGGATATCTACCCTAGAGCTTGGGTTGATATTTGACGATATACTTACAAGGTTATTGGGGATAATCAAATTTTGGTTAAAAAGGGAGTCTGGGGTGGAAGGTAAGGGTGCTTACAAATAAAATAAATAAAAATGATACTTAAAATTGCATAAAATTAAAGAAAAGAGAACCTATAAAATTTGTTTTTTAATTTTTAGCACAAAATTACGCAATCAAAAAGGATATAAGTAGATTATATAAAAGAAATAAGAATTTAATAAGTAATATTCATTACTGGTCTCCCCCTCCGTTTTCCGCCTATTAGTTAGTCGTCTAGGATTAGGTCTGCGTACGCTAGCGGAATTAACTCCAGATTTAAATAGGGTCGAAAAAAGCCTCTTAGTTCCCCCTCGATCTCTCTTGTTTCCTTCGACAGCGCCATTGTTGGACCTAAATCCTAAAATTTTAAAAAAACGTCTATAAAAAAATCATTAGAAAACTAGCAAACACGACCCGATTAAAATCAATTTTTTGAAACCCGGGGCTAAACTGTAAAATATGCCAAATTTTGTTACGCACATCTTTACAAATCATAAAAGTTTACCATCGTCCCTTCTATCCATGCCATTCTCGTCGTAATAACCGCCCCCTCTATCATTAAGCGGACGACTCAAAGGATTTTTGTGGTTAAAATCGCCGTAGTAATCATCGATGATCCAACTTTGATTAAGGCTCAGAGTCTGAGAACAGATTTTGTATATCGGGTTACGTGCCTTAATTTCGGCGTACATGCCCATGAAAAAGGACAAGAAAAATAGGACGCCGCAAGATAGGGTGACTATCTCTCCCTCGTTTAGTTCGAGCTTTTTTTGGGAGTGTAAAAGTGAGTTATATATCTTTTTTTTCAAAATAAGAGGTTGTAATAAAGAAAAGTTAAATAAAATTGGAATTAATCAAATAATATAAGAAAGGAATAATTGTAAGAATTTGTAATTTTTTTTTTAAAAAAAACCTCTTCGTTTTTCCTTAAGCCCTTGTCCTTTTTGAAGCAAATGATAAATGCGGTGGCACAACCGATCATAACTATGACGGATATCACAAATAAAAGATGGAATAGTTTGTCGCGAGTAGAGCACTGTGGCCATTTCCAGTCCTTGAACTAAAAAAAGTATTGAAAAATATATAAAACTTTATTATAATTCCAGCGGTGATGCTCTCATAATCGATTATAATAGTAAATAAGCCATGCATCGAAATTATTTTTTCAAGTCAGAAAAATTTTTTTCGTGACCAATCCGATCCGAGAATTTTTCTAATAATTCGAGTCCGTCCAGATTTTTTTTATTGGACTGTTTGAAAAAAAAATGATATTTTCAAAAAAAAATTATAAGCTCTTCAAGATAATAAACAATTTTATATTTATTATTGAGCAATAATAATCATCATTTACATAAAAAAAAATATATACAAAATAATTAAAATTACTATAGTTGGCAATCAGCTAATAAGGCATCATAAGATACTTTAACATATTCATGATAAAAAAAATCTGACAAATATTTTTTTCTATCACCATCTGAAAAAGGTGGGATAGTTTTTGTGGAAGTAATATCTACAGATTGATAAGTGCTGCCTGATGAATTAAAAACCGTTCATTCATGCTATACTTTTGACTCAACAATAACATAAAATACGAAATTCTTCAACAATAGCCCTAATTTCCTTGAGTTCTAATATGCTCTCCGCTACTATCATCGTCTCAATCAAATCAATGTCATGTTTTTGAAAAGTATTACATAAAATGAGTGTATAATTAAATAATTTATTAATACATTCTAATGAGGAAAAAAAATTTATTGAATCCAATAATTTGCTTGCTTCTGGGGAAATATCTCTTTCAGGACATTGTGATATTTCAGCAAGTTAATAATAGGCTATTCTAACTCCATAAAAGCTGTTACTGCTTGATGATGAAGACTCCTCGTTGAACAAGCATTTTGCAATTTCTTTCTCCTTGTTGGGCAAGGAGTATATAATTGTTTCAAATATTTTTGTCGCTTGGGGTATCTAAACATCATAGATGCTAAATATTTGCCTGATATAAATATAAAAAATTTAATTAAAATAAATAAAATTATACCTAAGCAATTTGATATCAATGGTAAAAAACATGAATTAGATATTGCCAAGTTGAGCAAATGAGCAGCACAGTGGACATATATAGCTGTTGTTTTTTTGATTCAACCTAGAGTGTTTTAAGAGTAAGACCGCTAATGCTATGCATACATGATTGGAAACCACCCATGATAATATTTTATTAATTCAGCTAGAGTTGTGATACAGTCCGCTCCAATTTAATATTAGTGCTAACAGCAACTAGGATCTTCTGTGTTTTGTATACAGGAGAGACGAACAAAGAATAATTATATACAAGCATGGTAAAATATTGCTTATGCTCACTTGGTTTGTTAAATCTTTTTTTTTTATTATAGCTATTAAAAAACTTAATTACAAATAAATTATGTTTTTAAATTATGAATACAGTTAAAATATTAAATTTATTTTATAGTTTTATGTATATTTAGAGCCAAATCCATCATTCAGAAAGATATACTAAATGACATTGCGAGTGTTGAAAAAGATCAAATAACAATTTATGGTACCCTACGTTCCTTAAAGAATAAAACTATAAATTTTATAATGATCTAATTCATTATTATAAAAAAAATGAACAGAATTATTAACGATATTCTTTAAAAGGTATCGAAATCGATAATGATATATATAAACTCTAAAATAGTCCTCCATACAAATTATTAAATGTATTCGAAACAGATACATTTAAAATAACGAATTTACAAATTGTTTTGAACTTAAGTTTTGCTGGCGTGTTGACATCTGATCAATTTTTTAGCACTTCCCTTGCGACACACTGTATACCGTGACATGAGATGCAATAAAAATAATTTATTTTTAAAAAAATTAAAATAATTTTCGAAAATATTTCCTTATATTTTGAGAGTTATTGTGCGTCGCGTTTGTTCTCAAAAAAAAATTTTGTTATTTTTTTAAAAAATTTTATTATTTTTTTAAAAAATTTTATTATTTTTTTAAAAAATTATTTGTTACGATATAAATATCACGTATATTTTATATAAATTTAATTTTGGATAGATTTCAAAATAAGGGAATTTATTGACAAAAAAGAATGAAGAATATAATTATTAAATATTATAAAAACAAAATAGCAGCAATAACCTCGTTATTTTTTTATGAAAATTGGTTAGAATAGAAGCATTATTTTATGAAAAATGGCGAGAACAGAAGCATAACTGGCTTTTTTTAGATTCAGGAGACAAAAGTACCCTGGACAAAAATACTCAGGATAATATACCCCAATTTTAGGTAAAAACTTTAAATGCTTTGTCCAATGTCTTTTTGTCAAAGACACATATGTTTCAGTGATATGGGAAAGTACATAAAAATAAAGTTAAGAGGTTAAATTGGCATTTTTTCATATTCTAAATGCTAATAAATGTGTTAGTAGCTTCAAATATACTTCAAAATTTTTTTAGTAACCTGGGAGTGGTGCTCTAAGGTTCTATTCATTTGTAAAACCATATGTGAAATAAAATTCCTATCTTAGTACTGTTAAAAATATGCTTCGAATATTTTTCTTAAAGACGGTTCTAGATTACAATTATTCCAAAATCTATTAATAGACAATGACGCAATAAATAAGCGGAACACTAAATAACCCCCCCCCCCACACCTTCCTCCAAATGAATTATGCAAAATTTTTGAAGAGTATACGTATATAAATTAGTAGCACTTTTGCTAAAGTTCTGATTCGGATTTAATAAAAAAATTTAAAAAGGTCAGCAGTTCCTAGAAATTTAGAGAAAGAAAATCCAGGTTTCTTTTTTAATTTGTCTCCCCAATTCCTGAGGACACAAACACTAACTAAGTGAAAATCATCGTAATTGTAGTGTTTTATTCTGTCTCATTTCTATTCTTTTTTTTTAAATGTTGTCAAAATTTTGCTATAGCTCGAAGTTTTTTGTCTTTGCTAAGAAAAGATATTTATACTATCTATTAAAAAAACTTAAAACGAACTTTAAATTTCTTCTTCCGGTGGTAAGTGTATTGACACAATTCGCAAATCTGAGATTTCCGGTTTCTGTTAGGATTGATCTCCAACCATTTCTATAATCGATATTTAAAAAAAATTCAATTATAACATAAAGATGTGATGGAGGGAGAGGGTTGATCGTATTTTAGTTTATTTCGGTTAAAATGAACGACATCATTGTTAATACGAATTATGCAGGTTTTCAGTAATATTTAACAATAAACAATATTTAAGCTATAATTTTAATTTACAACGGTTAAATGGACCTGTCAGAAAAGTGGATGACTTTTTGATCATAGTTAAGCAAATCGCTGTGGTAAAGGATATATAAATTACTATGTAGATAATATGGAGTCACGAAATCTTTCGATTTCAAAATAATTTACAATGAGTAATTAATTTAATTTTTATATTTAAAAAATCTTATTTTAAAAGGAAATATATTCCAGCAGGTATGAGTCCCGTCTTGTGAATATACAATTTTGTCGTGAACTAGGTGTGGGGGAGTATATGATCAGGAGGAATGTGTCAACCAGACTTTAAACTGAATATATTTTTATTTCAATTTATAATGTATCAAAGTCGATTATAATTATTTATGCTAAAATTTTCTGAACTTTTATATAAAAATCAATTTATTTGATTTAAATCATTATTATTTTATTTAAATTAAGTTTAATATGAGCAAAATATAAAAATATGGAGTTTATTAATCAAACAAGCAGTCATTTAATCAAAGAAATATCGGTTTTCCCTGCGGAATTTATGAATAAATCTTTCTTAAACTAGCAATAATATCATGTGTTTATCAATATTTTACTATTTATAATAATTTTAATCTGAATATATAATTTATAGTAAAATTACAAAAATTTATATTATATTATATTAAAATTAATATTTATAAACTGCATCTGAATTAATCTTAGAAATCAACAAAATATTGAATTAATATTAATTAAACAAAGACAAAATAATTTTATAGGTTACTTTTATATCTCCTTAAATTTTAAAACAAATGGATTTTATAAGTTTTTAATACCAAAATAAAATAATCTCGGGGTTAATTTAACACAACATAAAATCTTTTCATGAAGAAGAAAATATAGTAATTAATTAAAACTTATAAGTGACAAATATATATTGAAATAAAAATGTTTTTATTTGAAAACAAAAGCTAATAATTATTTAAAAAAGCAAAAATAAAAATTGATTTAAATCATCGATTTTTATTATGCCAAAATAACTCAACTCTAAATATGCGCATAAAAAAAATTAGTCGATAATAAAATCAAGACCTTTTCAAAATTTAAAATTTATTTTTTAAAATGGAAATTTTTAAAAAATTCTTTTTCTTCTTCTTTATATTAGGCTGTGTCCTAAATATCAAAAATATAAATAAATTTATTAATTTTTGAAAAAATAACACGCTATAATAAAATTTAGCTTAAAATTTAAATACTTGTGAAAATTTTACCAAAATACTAGTAAGTAATTAATTTATATATTTTAAATTATAACAAGAAATGAATCTAAATGGGATGTATATAAATAGATAGATTATAAATATTGAGGCTTAGAAGATATTAGCTTTAAGGTAATATTAAGAAAAAAAAATTTATCTACCAATATATTTTTAATAAAGCCTCATTTTAAAAAATAACCTCAAAATTTATAAATGTTTGCAAATTAATGGCCACCCTTGAGAAAAAGACCATCTGTTAAGTTACCTTCCTCCAAGGGGAAAAATATATAATTCCTATGCACAATAGGAATAAGTGGAAATTCGATGAATTATGTAAATTTTATTATCAAATTCTTTGATAATGGATAAGCGAGGATAATTTGTGAAAATTATCCAAATATCATATTTTTAACACCCTATTCACCACAATTAAATCCGATCGAAATTTTTTTCGGAGCTATTAAAAATCATACCGATCGAATTCTTCTAAATGCATTAACAGAATAGAAGTCATTGCAATTGTTACGAGTATTTTGAATAGTTATTTATTTTACATACAATTTTTCAAATTTTTATTCTCACACCACAAAGTTCATTGAAGATGGAATTCGATGCATTCCTTTAAATGATTAAATTTTTAATTAATTTGTATTGAGTAATATTTTATTTACATAGAATAAATATATAAATCTAAACAAATAAGAATTATCTAAAAACCCTAAATTCCAATTTTCACTCGTGTTTATTTAGAAATTATTCAAATTTATTATCCTGATTTCCATTCTTTAGATAACCAAAAGTAAATAAAAAAATTTATAATGTACATATTTTTAAAAGAAAGTTATTGTAAAAATCTTGAAATTTTTTTATTATTTTTCTCATTTTTCCCACCTAAATTTGTGTCCAAAACATAAAAAAACTATATTCAATTCATAACTTTGACTTTAGTTCTTCATTAAAGTTAAGCTTTTATTATTAAAAAATTTTTTTAAAAATTATATCAAAAATATTTTAAAAAAAATTATACCAAAATAATTATAGAAAGTTATATAACTATATAATAATGTTTTTTCACATTATGGAAATGTGTTACAACAAATCATAATATTACTGTATATTCCTGTCAATTTTTATAAAATAATTTTATTTACAAAACGAATTAAAAAATATGTAAATGTTTAATTAAATCTACAAAACGATGTATGTAAATATATAATTGTATTTCAGTTATTACTTTGTATGATGTAAATAAATATAAGAACTAATAGTAAACGTAGCTAATTAACAGTTGGAAACCTGAAAAAGAATTGTATTTAAGATTCAAATTTTTTTTAAAAAAAGCTTTCTTACCATAATAAAAAAAATTTTATATAGAAAGATAATATTATTTTCCTAAAATTTTAATAAAAACTTAAAAATATATATAATTTAAATCAGAGATCTGCATAGGTACCATTTGCACGGCCCGGCCCGGGTTTTATATTTTCAAGCCTGACCCGACAGGCTTTTTTTTAAACAATTTCGGGCCCGGCCCGGATTTTTTTAAATATATTATATTTATTTTTGATTTAATGGCGATTTCAGATATTTGGTTTAAAAATATACGGCCCGACCGGGATATTTTTTTTTAAAAAAATTTCAGGCCCGGCCATATTTAAAATAATAAAATACAGTACTCAGTGTACGAATAACAATGATTTATTTGTTTGTTATGTATGTAAATAGTGATATGATAAGTGAAAGTTTAATGGAAGATTTCGGATACGTACAATTCGTAAAACTTTTGAGTAGTCCTTTTTTGAATTTAGGACATAGTCTAAAGCTTTAAATACTATTTGTAAGATATTCAAATAAATAGCAAAAATGCAAATATAAAAAGTATTTGTATTTTTACCAATTATATATTTTTCTATGATATAATTCACATTTTTATTTATTACCTAATAAATTTTCTAATCCGGTTTTCACAATAAATATCAAGAATATTGATCGAAATTAAAATTTCTTATCTGATCGATATATGCTATTTGAATTCAAATATAATTTATTACATTCTTCTCGCTAAGGATTTTTAAGTTCCTAACTTTATAAACAATGAGATTATTATATTGTTTTTTAAAAAGAGACATTCTAAAGAAAAGTAGATATTATTATCAGAGACCTGCAGGCCCGGCCCTAAGCCCGGCCCGTTTAAATATACCCGGGCCGGGCCTAAAAAAATTTTTTAAATATATCCGGGCCGGGCCTAAAAAAATTTTAAAATATATACGGGCCGGGCCTAAGATTGTTAAATCCGGGCCGGGCCGGACCTTAATATTTTTTATAAAAATTTTTACATTATGAGTTAATGGTTATAAGATTATATTATATTATAGTTATGATTAATATAATATTGGGTGATGGTTAACACACCTAACACCCACAGATCGATCTAATTATTAATTTCCTGCAAATTTATTCAAAGTATTAATATATTTTTTTATAATTCATATCTAAATTTTTACAACATATTTTACCAAAACAATCAAATAAAGGAATATCTTAAATAAGCCTCAATATTCAAGTATTAATAATATATTTTTTATAATTCATATCTAAATTTTTAGAATATTTACCAAAACAATCAAATAAAGGAATATCATGGCACAAAATACTAATGAAATAATTAATAAAATTAAAAATAATATTTATTCTTTTAGAAATACAAATAATAATTTAAAATCTGAAATATGGGCTAAATTTAACATCATCATAGATGAAAATAAAAAAAACATTGGCTACGTACAATGTAAGAATTGTTCAAGTATATTATCTTATAATTATAAACATGGTACATCACATCTAAAAAGACATAAATGTGATGGTAAATCCATGAAAATTAATAATTTATTTTTACACCTGAAAAACCAACCTATAAATGTAATATAAAATATTTAAAAATTATAAAATAAATTATATTAATATTGTGCAATTAGATTTTTCAAAATACTATTTATTATACATGCATTTTTTTAAATAGCGATTTATTTTTATTTTATAAATTAAATAGTAAATTAAATAAAATACATAATATTCTCAAAATATTTTCCATTTTTATAAATTAAATATTAGTTTTATTTTTTTTAAATGCAATATAAAATATAGTATATGCTCAAAATATACCATTTTTATGAATATTAGTTTTATTTTTATAAATGAAAAAATATAGTATATGCTCAAAATATACCATTTTTATGAATATTAGTTTTATTTTTATAAATGCAAAAAATATAATATATGCTCAAAATATCCATTTTTATAAATAACAGTTTTATAATTTTTATAAATTCAATATAATATTCTCAAAATATTAGCTTTTTTCATGTATTTTTTAAATAATAAGCGATAATACTCACTGAAAAATATGGTAGAGATTTTCCCTCTTAAAACATTTTTTCCCATGCAATATATTTCTTAAATTTTCTACGCTTTTAAATAAAAAAATCTCATAGGTGAATTTTTGTATATACCAGGTCGAATATAATTTTAAAAAATTCCGAGCCGGGCCTGAAATTTTTTTTAAAAAAATATCCGGGCCGGGCCTTTAATTTTTAAATCCGGGCCGGGCCGTAAAAAATTTTTTTAAAATTTATCCGGGCCGGGCCTTAAATCTTTAAATCCGGGCCGGGCCGTAAAAAAATTTTTTAAAAATTATCCAGGCCGGGCCTAAAAAATTTAAAACCGGGCCGGGCCGTGCAAATGGTGCCTCTGCAGGTCTCTGATATCTATTATAATATATAAGAACCCTTTAAGATATCTGTTCTTTTATAATAAATTATTTTTAATTTTTTTCTTTTAGGTGTAGGAATATTCATTTTTTTTATTCGTAAATGTACTGTTTTCACTAAAAAACTTAAATTTAAAATCAGCCACAACCCACCTTTAAAGTAATTAACTTATACTGCAGCTCTTGGGCATAGGCTCTTTTTACTGCCCCGCTCTTTTTTTTAAAGCCTATTGATTTCTGTAACATTTTTAGAAATGTTGCGCGTACAAGTACGTGCGGCTTGCCCACAAACGTGTAGAGGGCTCCAACTTTGTACCCCAATTAACTTATGTTCCAATTAGATGGAAATGAAAACTTAGCGTAGCTCTGTTGTTAATTCAACGTCAGAGGGCATATGCGCTATATATCACGTATCGCGTATTTTCTTAATTTTCATTATTATCAATAAATCCAAAATAATTGAAATATAATGTAAAGATATTATAGTATCATCACAGGAATCAATATATGTATATTTGGGCAAATATTTATATCATTTAGAGCAGGGCAACAATCAAATTAAGATATAATGCAGCCTATTAAAATATATTAATTTTATATATAAATAACTGTTCTTAGATAACAATTTTAAGATTCTTATAAATTATGATCAAGTGGAAGAAGAAATTTGAAACTGTAAAAGCCAAATTCAACAAATTATGTGCTCTCACCCAACAAAAATCTGGCAAAAATTATATATTAGCTTGATCAAGATAATAAAGAAAATGAAAGCAGTACATTTGTGAATAAAAAAAAATGAATAATCCTACACCTAAAAGAAAAAAAAATTAAAAATTATTGAATATGAAAGAACAGACTATGCCTAAGGTGTCATACATAAGCCCCACCTGAGTATCGAAGGATTAATTTTAATTAAATTAGTGACTTTTAAATGATTGAAATCAATTTTTTCACATTTAATATGCTGGACCCCCCTTTAGAAACCAGTTATGATATAATAACAAACAATAAATAATTAAAAATCTAAAATTTTTTTCAAAAAAAATAATATAATATTAAAAATAATCAAATTAAATTTCTTAGCGACTTGAAATTAATATGATTCAAGTGAAGATCCGAGCCCCATGCCACATATCCCTCATCATATAAAATTTGTAAAATGACTATAAATAGGTTGGAAAATGATGAGATTATTTAACTCGATATCGAAAACTCGTAGGCTTTCTCCTAGGATAATAATTTATTTTAAAGGGATTAATTTAAAAAATTGTGAAATCGTCAAATTTTGATCATTTAAATAAACGATATTATATAATGTAAAAAAAAGCATATGTTTTTATCTATTTATTATCTAATTTTAAAAAAGGAAATCGTCTAACCGTTAAACAGTATTTATGGACATAGCGCACCGATCCCGCACATTTACAAGGTGATATGAGACTTCTTTCGGTTCCCGGGGTTTGACAAATCCTGCAAAGCACAAGGCCGCCTGACTCCGAAACCACGAAGGAAAGACCATTATTGGCGTCTTTACCGTCTTTGGAGAGGTACCCGTCGTCGGAGCCAAATTTGCTGCCGAAATGCTGCCTGTAATAATGCGGATAACGGTCTTTGAGCAGCACGGGCTGAAAATAAAAAGGAGCGTAGTTCATATAGCTGGCGTAGTTGGGCGGATATTGTCCATTAACGGTCACCATACTGGCCAGACTGCCGTGGGGGTTGGTTCCGATGTAAAAGTGTACCGAGCTGCCCGGACTTGGCGGAGCATATAAAAGACGGGCCGAGAGATGATGAGCTGGAGGGTTCATCGCGGGAACGTTGATGGGCCCGTTAGGGTTAAACGGTAAATTTGGAATATTCATGAGAGAGTTAGTCGTGGGGTCGAAAAATGGTAAGGAATGTATGTGATCCAGTGAAGAGTTTAATGATTTTGTGGCCGGATTTTCGATGGGGGTGGATGCAGCGGTCGATGCGAGGGGTGGAACGATAAGAGGGGGACTAGGGTTAGGCGGTAGTAGGCAATGCCTGTCGTTTGATTGTTTGGTCATTTGAGGAGATTCTATGAGAGGGATGCGTTCCTCTTCCAACGTTGAATACTCAGTGGATTCGATATGCAAAGGGTTTTCGCTAGTCAGAAAAATGTCTGATACTATTTCGGGATACTCAGGCGGGTTACTAAAGCGATCGGAGGTTATGAAACCACCTTGGGGCATTGTATCATCGCCAACCCGCAGGTCCGAATAATGAAGAATAAGTTAAGCGTTTAAATCGCCTTATCTGGTTGATAAAAAAATATTGCGAGCAGATTGATGTGAAGATAAAAAGAAACATGACGGAATTTTTTTTATATCATGTAATGTAATGGTACTAGATAATAAATATGTGCATGGTCACCCACCTTGTTTCTTAAAATTTGCATGTGGAATAATTTCCTTGTTTTTTTAATACTTATAAATATAAATAAATAAATGTTATTGATATTATATTTATGTAAAATATTGTTTATTGTAAAAAATGAAATACAGTGTTGTGATGATTTAACGAAACATATTGACGATTAAATTAAAACCCATTCATATAAAATTATAATCTTTGCAAAAATAATTAAAATATAGACAAATCATTATTGAAATTTCTTTTATTATTCCTTGTTATTTTGTTTCATTAAATCATCACAACACTGTAGTTTATCATAATTAATATGAGGGTATGTCCAATTTTTTTTTCAAATGATTCGACAAAGTTTTGAAATTTTCTATAATTATATATTAGGCATTTATTTTTATATTTAAAAAAAAAGTCATTTCTTCATTTTTGAAAAAGTTTCAAAGATTGCGAATCGAATTTTCCGATATTTTGGACACAGCCTTATAGTGTGCACAAGAGCGTTTCAAAAGTAAATAATGCATTTCACATGGCTACATACATTTTAAAAAATGCAAACTGGTTTGCTTTAATTCATTACATAAAAGTTTAAATTTTGAATTGCATACTACTTCTAAAATATAAGATTACTTATAAATTATGGGATTTATTTTATGTTAATTGGTATATTTAGATTTAGGGCATGGGATGACGCAATTACTAAAAAATTTCTCAACTATTTGGAATAACGAAATGCTCTGTAGTCAGCCATATTCATATCATAAAAAGTATATGATAGTGATGGGATAATTAACCATTATTGAATCTGGGTATAAATGAGTATAATACTGTTGAGAGCATTAAAATAGTTTATAGCCCAGAACCAAAAATTAGATGAACAATTTTTGGCTCTTATAAATAAGACATCTCCAAACAGGTAAATTTAGGTTTAAAAAATTTATATTTTGTCTAGATGATTTATATTATCATTGGAAGGAGGGCTAGATGGATTTAGTATACCGTATCAATAGCTCTTTAAATTAGAAATGTTAAAATACTCACTGATGATGAAAAATTTGAATAATGTACAAAATGCTGAAACAGCCCTAGATATATTTAATATCATAATTGAATAAATTATTTGAAAACATACTTTTATTGTAGATTTTCTTGTATTTATATTTTTAAATAAAGTTTTTATTTATTATTTTAGTGATTTAAACATGAGATGGATGCGTTGCGTTTTTTTATAAAAAAAAGTACGCCAAAACACAAACGCTCAATCTGTACGCATTATTATGTAACATATTATTTATGACTTGTAAATGAAATAGTTTATCATATATTATATATCATATGAGATATTTATAAAAATTAAAATACGGTAGCCTGACATTTTAAAATAAGGTAAACAAAATGTAATAATATATTTTTAAAAAAAACTACAACAGAAAATGGAAATAATGTAGAAGAGTGAGTCATCCCAAATCAATTCCCACGTCAAAATATTATACAAACAAATATCGGACAAACAAACCTACAAGTTTGGCCCTAAAAATTGTAATGATTTTTAAAAATTCAGGCCAATCTTTAAAAATTTAGGGCCGGGTCAATTTTTAAAAAAATTTAAAATATATAAATAAATCAGTTAGAAATCATACAAAGAAGCTTCTAAATATTCAATTATACTGTTCATATTTTCAATTTCCTGTTGGAACAAATAATCTTTTTTTAAGAAATATATTTATTATTCCAGATAGGTTTTCTGGAATTTGGCTAATGCAGATTAGAAAAGCCCGGTCCATTAAAAAATTTTGTACTATGTTGCCCAACCTGTTAAAATTTTTACAAAAAAAAACCCGACACGTGAATTTTTTTTTACGAATTTTCCGATTATACATTTTTTACTATCGATATCTAATTTTTTTTTCCCCAGCATCAATCAAGCTAATATATCTCTACTATATGGCTATCTATTTCTATAACAACCGTTCTATAATTTAATTGTTTTATATCTGTGGTGATGTGTATATGTAATTTAGAACATATCATATATAACTTTTTTAAATTTTTTGTCAATTTACTATATTATTTTATAGATTTAGTAATTTAAATAGCTGTTAAAATACAAAGTAGGAATGGTTTAGCAATGTCACAAATTGTTTGCGTAACCATTTCTCAATTAAAGCTCCGAACAAAATCTCCAGATTTGCGTAATATTTTTTTTGGCTCTAAAATATTGAGTTAGCCAATTTAAAAAGGCGAGCCGTACAACAATACTGGGTGTCTGATTCGAAAAAAAATATATTATTTTATAAATTAGGACAGACCCGAATGCCAATCATGCCGGGCCTACTTTTTCTTCTAGCAAAAATATTTAAACTTTTCAATTATATTACTAAAAAAAAATAAATACTTTGTTTTAAAAATCGTGATAAGGTTTAAGTTCAGGGTTAACCCAAAATTTAAATTATTTTTATAAATTTTTAAGCAAATATCGAGTTACTTGTTGAAATTTTTTTTGCAAAGTAACGAGAAAAGAAGTGCAGGCGTTCTTATTACGATGATGACATCCCTTAAACAACCACTTTAAAAAAAATGAGAATATTTTTAAAATAATAAATTTAGATTCGCAAAAATAGCGTTTTTTTTTAAAAAAAAAATATATATATTTGGATTGAACGAAAACGCGAAATGTAAAAAAATTATATTTCTCGCTAACCAGTAAAATGGCCGATGGACATAATGTTCTAAATTATTGTGGTAATAAGGTGAAAAAAAAATTCCCTAAATAAATTACCCCAAAGTATTTTTACGATCATTTTTTTTAATAAAAATTCCAAAAAAAAAATCATCGTTCTCCAAATGGAAGTTGTAGCTAGGAGATTGCAGATCTGGACAGAGAAATCTGCCTCATGGCGATGATTAAGTGAAGATTAAAGCGAAGTTTAAAGATGCGGTGACGTAGCCAGAATTTTTATTAACAATTTCAATCCTGGCATGGAGTATTCATCTAAGAAGTAGAAATAGGGAAATGCTGGAAACTTTTTTCGGATAGAAGTATTTACGAAATAATAATTTTAAAAAATTTTTCTAAGAAAAAAAAGAAAATATCCAATATTAACACATCTTCTGGATTGCGATTTTTGTTTAACCACACACAAACCTTTTTAGTCCGAATTAAATCCACGATATATCCATTGACCCAAAGGCAGAATAATAAGACACAAGTCAAGATCTTAAATATTGAACATAACCCAAAGGGAAGTAATATGACACAAGTCAAGATCTTTAGGCGACAACAATTTTTATTAAAAAATTGGATTTTCCAACCCGATATTTTTATTTATTGTGTACGAAATGCTGCAATTCTTTTAAAATGGAAGCCACCGGTTCTATTTATATTTTATCAAAAAAAATAAATTAAAAATAATATAAGTTTTTATGTTAATAAATTTTTTTCTTACAAATGAAAACTAAATTGAATTAACCTAAATAAATCAATCTTTGTTTTGATTTAAAATAAAGGTAATATTTTATCAAAATAATTAATTGAAAATATAATGTATTAACTAAATAAAAATACCGAAAGTTAATTGCAAGTCGAAAATATTTAATATAAAAAAAATCTACATTTATGTTGAGCCCAAAAAGGTGTGGTGTTATCTCTCCAGCATACATGATACAATTAATTTCTGTTAAAAGACAGGCATACATACAGCGAAATCATGTTTTCGTATGATATCTAATCGCTATGATTTACACGCAAATTGGAAAATCTTTTGAAATATCAAAAATGATATCGTCTTATTCGGCTCAATATACAAATGGTGGCAGAAGAAAATCCGCTAAGATGCACGCGCGTTTTTAGCCTGAATAAGAGGATCCAACTATGGTTAATTTAGACATATTTAAAAACGAATAGGAAATCGAATAACAAATTATTCGAGTTCAGTTTAATCGTATAATTTACTATTCGTATTCGATTAATACAATTAAGAAGAGTAAATTATTCGATTCGTTAAAGAATCGAATACGAATAATTCATTATTAGTAGAATTTGTTTTTGAATAGGTCTAGCTTAATTAATATAATATCTTTCAAATATGTAAATTCCTACTGAAATAATAAATTAGTCCTTTTAAATATCTTCAACTTTGAATGGCGTTGTTTGTTATTGTAAAATCCCAATCAGTACACAGGTGGGATCCTAGAGAACACCAATATAGGTGTTTCGTGATTGAACTTGGTGTATTAGAACTCCACCATAAATATATATATAAAATTTTTAGGTCCATTCTGAAATACACTCAATATTATTGATACAAGCAAACATACATTAAGCAAATTAGGTTTGCTTATTATCATTATAATTAATTAAAACATAAAATTAAAATAAATGAATAGAAATGGAGATTTATATAATTTACAATTTGAGCCAAGAAGGCTTATATTTAATAAAGAGAAAGGCTTAATAAGATAAATAACGTTTTAAACTAAAAATAACTGTAAATAAAAGCGATTAAAAGTTCTATAAATATAAATTCAAGAACTAAAATACTAATTCACAAAAGATATTGATGATAATATGGTAATATGTCCTAGCAAATAGATCACCATTCAATTCATTAGTTCATAAGTATATCTACAAAAAAATACGAATCAAATGATTGTACTATTCGTATTATTAGCTTCGTCGAATACTCAAATCGATTAGTCAATTTATACCAATTTACTAAATAAACAAATTTTATAATTAACCGTTTAAATCTTAACCTGTTCTATGAAGTTGGTTTCAGAAAAACTGATTTTCGTGGGATTTGAATTATGGTTAGCAGCGCCCCACCCCAGATTTCCTTAATCCAGAATCAAACACTTTGAATGACGGCTGCAAAATATTTTTTGATATAAAATAATTCAACCATTCCATAGTTTGCTAGCTTTAGGCGTATATTTATTGATAAAAACCAATTGACTAAAGATAGTAATGACTATCTCTAGTCATTACTTTTTTTTAAAAAAACGAAATATACAGCTCCACACTTTACTTCCAACTTAATGTATTTCTCACTTTTATATAAAGTAAAATAATTTTCCTTTTCAAGATAAATATATCAATTATCATAATGTAATTTGAAAAGTAGTTATTAAAACTAAATAATATATATTTTGAAACAATAATAGTATTTTGTTGCAAGGTACACCCTCCACACTTTTCTTCTCACATAATGTATTTCTTCTGACTTTTATATAAAGTAATAATTCTCCTTTTCAAAATAAATATATGTATTAACAACAATTTTTAATTATATATCATATGAAACAATAAGTGTATTTAGTTGCAAGGTACACCAGCTAAGCACATTAGCCATTTATTAATTTGATTGTTAAAATCAACATTAAAATTACAATTTCGAAAAAAAGCTTCCAAATAATTAATTTAGAATTACTTATCTGTAATGCGCTATCTAATAAAGATTATAGTAATTAATATTTGATTCGAATAGAAACTAAATATTGCTTCAATTTGAACATTTAATTTGACCGATAAAAACTTTTTTATGCCTAAAAAACATTAATTAAATTTAAGAAAAAATTGTTCTGATGTAATATTTAGGTTTTTCAATTCAAATTATTGTATTTAACGTAAAAATTTCAACTCACGGATAGTGTTGTTAAACTACTCGATTTTAGCTGATTCTTAAAAGCGGCTAACTCAATATCGTAGCCAGGAAAATAGAGCCTAAGCCTCGAAATTTTACTAAAATATCCAGAAAAAACGAGCCGTTTAACAACTACTCGCGGATGAGGAACTATATTTTCTATTAGAATAATTTTGGAAATACGAACGAGCTTAAATAGAAAATAACGTAAAAACCGGACCGGTGTTCTTTAAAAAAATTAAATTTTTATTAATTTACAAGAATGATTAAATAGCGTCATTTTGTAGCAAATATTCACCAAAGAACGGGTGTTTTTTAATTAAAATTTTTATCAATTACAATTAAATCATACAAAATCATATATAGTATATAAAGCTAGTGTTGTTAAACGGCTCGATTTGAGCCGATTTTTAAAAACGGCTAACTCAATTTTTATCCAAAATAATATTACGCAAGCCTGAAGATTTTGCTCATAGATGGTACAAAGGTCTAGACAAATTAGCGAAATCTCGAGATTTAGCCAATATTTTTTTGGCTAAAATATGGATTTAGCCGTTTTTAAAAATCGGCTCAAAATGAGCCGTTTAACAACACTAATATAAACACTAACTTAGACCTAAACCCTGGAATTGACAAGTAACGCTAGATTTCTTTTAAAAAAATATATATATATTTATTACCTTTACAAAATTAAAATTACCTTTTGTATCAGTGATAATAATAAAAAAAATTTATATATTTTTTAAATTTTAAATAAAATTTTGTATACCTCAGAGCTATCTATTTCTTATCAAATGTGTTAGTATAATTTAGAAAAACAATTTTTTTAAAAAATAAGGTAGGCTATGACGTAAATACATGTTGTCCAAGTATGATTTCTATATCGATCAATCAATTCCTCACGAATAAAATTTAATCAGACATATTAATCAGATTCAAACTATCATATTATTATTTTTTCTTCTTCTTTTCTATAAAGTAAATGAATACTTAAAATTTCTTGCGCATCGATAAATTATTGAGGTAATTATAATGTCGTTGACCCGCGTTATGAGGATCCGTACGGTTCGAAAGCTAATTCGGCTAAGCTTTCGGACCGGAATATGATAATAACGGTCCAGCTAAAATAATCTCGGCATTCTTCTGATCGAGATAAATACTACTAGGGCTGAAAAACTTTTTTTTTAAATAAAAAATCTTCACCGGCGGATATCTAATGTAGTTCATATGCAAGTTTTCTTAAAATTCTTTGACCACCATAAGTAATAAGACACGTGATCATAAAATCAAGCCAAAATATATACAGATCTTTTATTAGGCACTCCTGTTCCGCTCAAATGTTCCGTTCTACGTTTCGAAACAATAAAGATCCTTCATTTAGCCCGCGGTAACAAATGTTTGTTAATGCTCGCAAAAAAAGCTACTTTAAGCTTTAAAAAAACAAACCCCGAGTTATGTAAATAAATTTTTTAAATAAGCATTTTAAAATGTGTTTTGTTTATCGTTCCACAAATAAAATATCCTCGAGATGAGTGGTTATTATGCTGAGGGAGGGAGGGGGGTATAAACTTAAATATCCATAAAGAAAAATTACCACCTTAGATTTGGGTTTACTCAATCTACTATAGTAGTAAAATATGTTTATCGATTAAACTTCCATAGTATGCGAAGATAGTAAATTCATCGATCATCTGCGCAAAAACTAAATACGAGATTCAAAACTTAAAGATGAGTGGCATGATTATTATTAAAAACAAAGGGTTCGATGATTCAATTTAATTAAATTTTGAAAAAATATTTGCTTCAAGCTATTCCAGATATAATTTCATTTCTTTCACTTTTTTCTATAAAAAAAATGAAGCTTTCGTAGATTATAAAATAGAGATTTCATAGATTAGAAAATAAGAAGCACAGTTTACAAGTTAAAAAAAAAATATATCATAATTCATAATACGAATAAATGAAGAGAAAATAAAAATGAAATAAACACATATTTTTTAAAAAAACAACATAAAACATGAGGTCAGTTAAATTACTTATTAAATTTAATAAACTCGTAGTGATTTCTGGATTGAATGATTTATTATAACATATCATTCGTAAAATATTAATAAAAGAACATAATTTATATCAGACCTGCAGGCCCGGCCCTATACCTGGCCCGGGTCGTATTTTAATTTTTTTATAATATACCCGGGCCGGACCTGAAAATTTTTTTAAAAAATACCCGGGTGTCATATATTTTAAAACCATATATGTTAAATCGTCTTTATTAGCTATAAAAATTAAAAATAAATATAATATTTTTAAAAAATCCGGGGAGGGCCTGAAAATTTTTTTAAAAAAAAAATCCCGGCCGGGTCGGGTCTCGTGCAAATGCTATCTCTGCAGGTCTCTGATTTATATTATACGATGGGTTTTTTGAAATGATAGGCATGAAAAAAAATGAATATTCGGGTATTCTCAGCTGCCACTGCCATTGAGCGATTCTTGACTGTCCCGGGAAATTTATGCGCTGAATCGCGATATAATCGCCTCATTAAAGGGCCTAGTTTAAAAATATATTGGCTCGCGAAATATTTCAATAAAAGAATCAGGGGTTTGGCAGTAATCGTTACGCTTTAAATATGACATCATTATTACATTTTCTTATCCCTCGTTGAATGGATTTTGTCAACCTTTTTCAATGGATGAAATCTTAGCACAATCTCATAAATTAGGTTATAAAATTTTAACCGTAGTACATATCAGTGCTAATTAGCCTTCTGGCGTCGGGCTTTTAAAAAGGATGGACGGGTGATATATTTTACGGAAGGGGGGGTTGATTAGGGCGGGTTTATATTTATACAAAATTAACTTTAAAAAAATATGTATAAATAAAAGTAATAAAGAACTGGCAATCATATTTTCGGGCAGGACCCCTTTTTCCACAAAACCGAAAATATTTAAGTCATCTCATTCTATTCGATCAATAGTTTGGGCAAATAGCATTCATTAATTAAAATGCCATTGAATACAAATCAGCCGGTGAACGCCATTTTTGGTTTCTCCTTATAATATATCGTTTATTTAATATTTAATGTAAATTGTGTTGTTTGCATGGGAAACAACGTGCCACCAACTGATTTGTATTGCACATATTTAAATGATATAATAGTCAATCTAGGTATCAATATATTGATCACTAATTTTTGGATAGTTTAATAATTCAAAAGGGGGATGCATCACCAAATTCGGGAGATCGATAATAAACTTTAAATAATTCTGATTTTCGTATTGATTTTTATATCTTGGTTTGGACCGAACATCTGGGAGAAAGTACCTCATTTCTAAAATTACTGAACATGGATCAGTAACCAATCTGGCAAATTTTTGACGAGGCCAGAATCCCGCATATCTTTAAAACCGTCTTTCAAATATTAGTTTTAAAAACAACTTCTTTTTTTTATATCTTTTAAACCATTGACACAAATAGTGTTGTTAAACGGCTCGATTTGAGCCGATTTTTAAAAACGGCTAACTCAATATTTTATCAAAAATAATATTACGCAAGTCTGAAGATTTTGCTCATAGATGGCACAAAGGTCTAGACATCAATTAGCGAAATTTCGAGATTTAGGTAATATTTTTCTAGCTAAAATATGGATTTAGCCGTTTTTAAAAATCGGCTCAAAATGAGCCGTTTAACAACACTAGACACAAATATTTAGAAATGATAATGATTGGTGTCAATGTTAAAAGATACGTAAAATAAAAAAACAGCCTTTAATAAATCACTTTTTATTTCTTCATATAATTATGTCGTTTATAATTTATCTAATATGAAATAAGTTTGCTGTAATATGAATAAAAAATTTTTAAGTGTTTAAAGAGTCATGTCTTATATATATCTTTAATTTTAAACACAATAAAAATATAAATAATTTATAATTAACAACATTGATATTTTGTAAATAATAATGATTTAGGCAAGCTATAAAAAAAATAAATAAGAGTGATGCGTGGGTGCGATTATCAATAAGGCATTCAAAAAAATATATATAGTGTCCATTTTATAGTTATATTTTAAAAATGGCGCAATTGCTCAGAAAACCCCAACTTATCAGGTTCAAGCCCATGCTTGAGCAAGAAAGATTCGTTTAATAAACAAATATAATAATTTACTATTCGTATTCAATAGAGACCTAATTGTAGTCAATAACTTCATTTTTAAGGTACTTTTCATAGTATCTGTATCTAAGATACCTTTGATTTTATTTCTAAAATATTTTGTATCTTTTTGGATTTTTTAAAAAAGTATCTTGCATTTGTTTATAAATTTATATCCGTATCGAAATACTTTTTTTTATATAATGTCGCCATTTCTGGCGGATCAAATATAATATTCACATGAATACTTTACATAATGATGCATGCTTGAATTAATTATAAAATGTTGGTATATTATATTTTTCTTTATAGTAAATAAAATAAAATAAAGATGCGATAAACAACAAAAAACAAGGTTGTTATTTTTGCGAAGAAAACGGGGTGTTTTTTTATTCACAGTAAATTATCAGTAGTATAAAACCAGCACAAAGTATAAGAAAACAATGATTTTTGTTTTAATTTAAAGTGAGGCAAAAACGATCCACGAACCAAATTATGGATATGGGAACCCTGGTTGGCAGATTTTAAAAAAATAATGGGAGGAGGGGGGGGGTACTTGTATGCTAATCTGTCCATTGCAGATCTCTAGTAGGTAATTCTATAAGAAACCACACGCTTCTCGGTCACATTAAACAAAATTTAAACTCGTTAGCTTTTACTTCCCAGAGATATTATAGATTGAAGGCCAAAAAACGCCACTTTATTTAAAAATTAAACCAATATGAATATTTAAATTTGGTATATATGATTAAATAAAAGATTGATAATTAGGAAGAAATGGGGGGGGGGGGGGGTAGCAAAAATATTTTTTTGTTAAACTTAATTTAAATAAAGATATGACTTCCAATTTTTGCAACGTTTTTTTCTAGTGTTTAATAACTGATTAGTAGGGCTGTGCTGATTCACAAATTTTACACTGATCTAACTCGATAGTGTCATTCTCTAAGCGCTTTTTACACTGATCTAACTCGATAGTGTCATTCTCTAAGCGCTTATGCACTTTTGTGTTGTTAAAAACCACAGAGCTACGCTGCCCATCAATAACTAGGTAAAAATTTTAAGGGGTTAAAATAAGCATGAGAAGAATCATCAACCGGTTTTGCACTCGCTTGCGCGCACATAGAGACTAACTCTATGTTTGAACGCTTATTGGCAGTAAGAAGATGGTGAAAGAAAAAGCTCATACCCGACTAAAATAACCGTTTTCAGTTGGTATGAGTTAGGGTTTTTATAAGACTTTTGCCTGAGTTAATATAAAAATTATATTTCAATAAATTACATTTAATCAAGTTAATAGAAAGAAATTAAATAATAGTATTATTGCTGGTTAACGTTTCCAAAATGAAATTATATAAGCCTCGACATTTGGCAAATAGATGTCCAAAACTTTTTGCCATATATAAGCAAAATCTCAAGGCCTATATAATATTATTTCGGTTATAATCTTAATTGGGTTGTTTTAAAAAACTATAGTTGTATGTAATGTTATTAAACAGTTCGATATAGCCGATTTTCTTAAAACAGATAAATCATAGCTAAGCCTCGAAATCACTGGTAGCTCTCCAAACCTTCCTGTCATCTGTGGCCAAAATATACAAGCTTGGATAATTTACTATCGGCTAAATTTTGAGTCAGTTGTTTTAAAAATCGGCTTAATCGAGCCGTTTAACAACACCAGCTGAACGTGACTGACTCGTTAGATACTTTTAAATCCCTTTTTTTTGTTACAGATAATATAAAATATATTTTATCCAATTTTTTCGTTTTTTTTAAACATTACAACTAATTTGAAAATTTTAGTTCCTTTTTATTAATTTATTATTAATGAAATTATATAGGGGTGTACCGATACCACTTTTTGGAGGCCGATCCGATATTCCAGATATGAAATTATATAGGGGTGTACCGATACCGGCCGATCCGATATTCCAGATATAAAATTGATATCGGCCGATAACCGATCCGATATCATATCTAATTTTGTATTCTATAAAGATACCAATGGTTTTTATTTGTAATATACTTTTTATTAGTATAACTTCTATAATATAATTATACCATAACTTATGTCATTTAAATATAGTATAATGATCAATTATAGTTTATATTCAATTCTATTGCAATTTTAAAAGTATATAAAATATTTTTATTGTTAAATCACTTTTATATAATAAGTAACAACATTAATCTAATATATAATAAGTAATAAACAAATATATTATGAAATTTAAATAAATATTTAACATTAATATATCGAAGATTTCTTTTTAGAAATATCAAAATAACCAATTTATCAGAAATCAGCCTGCGGCGATGGTAACTGTCAATATCACCAGCTTCACTAAAAACAGATTCTGAAGAGATTATCGCACACTTTTATAAACAGAATGCGCAAAAAAATAACAATATGGCAGAATGTTTATTAATTAATTATTATTATTAAAAAAATATGGATTTCGATGCGACCGACGCCGTTTTTAGCTGTTTTATAACATTTAAATGGCATGATAATCGATTTATGGGTAATATCAAGAGTATTTTTATTTTTTTATAAAATTTATCTTAGACAACTTTATATATAAAAAAAATTTCAATCCACATGACATTTCCAATAAATAAATCAACAATTGCATCTTTAAATGTTATCAAAGTGGTTTAAAAAAAGGCCTGCCTCAAAGCATTAAAATATAGCAGCCATATAATTTGCTATGATTTTTGCTAAGTATTCATTTGCCGCGCAAATTATTAAAGAAGACATTAAGTATTCAGTTATTAAACAATAAAAACATTGTAAAAATTGAAAGTTCTAGATTTTGTAAATTTAATTTAAAATTGGATATATATTGGCCACGTATAACAAAAAATAATAAAAAATTTTCATACCTTATCAACCTTTTAGTTAGTCAGGCATACCAAATTTAATATTTAATAATTATAATCTAATTATTAAAAGAAATGCCGATTTTTTGCACCTTTCACTTAATATCTCAGGTAATATAAAAGCTAGCGATTCTCTAAATATAAAATTTATTATTTTTCGTACAAATTTTTAACAAGGATCGGTCGAAAATGCATTCCCCCCCCCTCTTTTTTTTATCGATAAAACGTGGTATTACTCTAGTGAAACATTATCAATTAATTCAGGTTAATATTAGGACATTAGATCCATTTACAAGGAATAAAGGTTTATCAAGCCAGACCAGCACATTTCGAAAACAATGTATTTATAATAGCGCGACCTAATTGAGCGTTATCGAAAAAAAGACCCAGTTTGCGTTTTTATAAATGCCAATATGCACTGACCATTGCACGATACCATTTGAAATGCATTATATGCGTTTTGCATAATGAAACGAAAAAGCTCAATTAGCTTGCACTAATACAGTATAATTTTTAAAAAAGCATTGAATAAAAACATTTGCCACCATTAATAATAAAATATTATGTTTATAAATTAGATTTACACATTAATATTAAAAACACTCAATCCACAATTATTTTTAATAAAGGATTTATAATTTTGTGAGTACAATAATTTATGCCCTGTTTCAGAAAATTATTTATTTTAAATAATAAAATAATTGCTAAACAGCCATTATTTAATATCTTTTTTTTCAGAATAAAAATTTTTTGCATAAATTTAGTTCATTTTTCATTTAAAAATTATTTAGAAAGATTTAGAAATAAAATCAATAAAAGCTTACCAAGAAGTAAGGACCACAGAAAATATTTGTAAATTTATGTAGGGAATAATTTAATATTTGAATAGTTTGCCATTTATGGTATGTACATCAGATACATTTGTCACATTTTTTATTAGCTGAAACTGATACCATAAATAGCAAATTAAATTAAAAGGAATATTTATTAAGGATTATCATTCTGACCATTAGCCACTACTATCAATTAAAATTAAAATTATTGACTGATATCCATTTGTAATTAGAGCATCACTGATGTATGAAATTAGACTTTCCTTGCATTTGAAAGCAAATTATAATTTGAAAAATATATAATATTACATAAATTATGCTTAATACTACGTATTCAGTAAAATATACTATTAGTAATTTTGTAATATATGGCATAAAAAAATTCATTTTAAATTGTTTTATTGTATCATATTTTTGAAATGACAAACCTAAGTTTTTATATATTTTTTTAAGCTAAGGTAAATTGGGGGTTTGGGCTATTAAATTTTTTTAAATTATGGGCTGCTAAATGTCTTAGTGCAGTCCTGTTGACTTGATAGTATAAAATAATAAAGTTTTTAACTCCTTGTAAACTTACCTTTATATTTTATTTTAATTCACTAAAAATAAAATATGAGTTGTGATTAGGGCTTTTAAAAATTCTGATTTTAAAAATCAAACCGATTAAGATTTTAACACAAATAATATTATGTGCTTCAAGATTTGAAAAATTGAGGTCAAAACTTTCCTGTAATGTATGAGCAATATTAGGCTTACAAAATTATTATTATGGCTAAAATCTTAATTGGGTTGTTTTTAAAAATCAATCCAAATTGGGCCTTTTGACAACCCTAGTTGTGAGTGAGGTGTCTTTCACAATTTAAAAGTTAGTAAATCCAATGAAGGCATGAAGATAGCAGATATTACAATGTTTAGTATCAAATATAGAGAGAAAATAAATTATTCTTGTTTAGTTTCATAATTATAATTTATATTATATTAAATTAATTTAAAATTATATATAACAAAATAAAAATTTTCCAAAAAACCGAACCAAAAAATATATTCAGGACAACAAAAGTTAAAAAAAATATGGTGTTGATAGCCATATCAATTATTCCTAAATGTTAAAATCATTATATATTTTTATAATAAGAGGAGCTTAAAATTAATTACTAATAAATAAATTTAATAAAAATTAAGATTTTTATAAATATAAATATTTTTTTATTATTAATACAAAATAAAAAAAAATAATATTTAATATATTTAAATAAAATATACATCTCTCTAAACCTTAAATAGGTAACTAAATTTGTTTAGATTAATAGTGAATATATTTAAATAAAATATACATCTCTCTAAACCTTAAATAGGTAACTAATTTTTTTTTTCATGTAATTTCTTAATATTATTTTATTATTGTTTATGATAATATATAAAATTAATTTTATAAAAGAGAAAAGGTTTTTATTTAAGCTTAACTTAGATTATAATATTATACATGTAAATGTTAAAATTTAATCCAAATTATAAAAACTATTCTTTTTCTTTAGGTAAAAGTAAGCTAAGTCTAAAATATAGTAAATTATTATTTAATTTTTAGAAAAATATTATATGCTATAAGAATATACCTAATTTTAGGAGATATTGTGAATTTTTTAATTACAAAAGAACAAAGAATCGACTTGAATATGAAAGCGTCGAATCATAAACACAATGGCAATAGTCACGTGCAAAATTTTAAACGAATAATAAAAAATATAAACTCTAATCCAATGTGTCCCGCCCGAACTAAAAAAAATTCCAAAGATATGAATTATGAAGAAAATATGATAGTTATATCCAAAATATAGGTGAAAAAGAAGAATATAAATAATTACAATTATGCTGGCAATTTAATTTACTGTAATATTAATGACAAAAATATTATCAGTAAAACAAAATAAGGGGGAAAAATGAAATGAAGGACATTATTCCCAGATAAATATAAAATTCGACAGGGATTAAATTCCATTTAAAAAGATATACTGTTATATCTTAATTGGATTAATAATAATTAAGTCTTGTATCTAGTAATAATAAATTGAGCCTTGAATTGATATAAATTCTAAAAATATCTCATTAGTTGAAAAACCAAACTATTTGTACACCAAAATTATCAGTCAATAATATATATTTAAATGATCAAACTACGAAAATATATAAGGTTGATCCCTAATATTAAAACGAAATATTTATATACTAATTATTATCAAGAGGGTGGTGCATTGCGATGGGTGCTAAGGGAAGATAAACTTCCCCCCATTATTTATTTTTAGCTTCCCTTTCAAGCGGCTGAGACTTCTTGCTAAAAAATATTTTTTCAAAAGTGTTTCATTTAATTTCCCAGCCCAGCACATTTTGAATATCCAGATCTAGTTTTTCTTACCCTTTTATGAATTAACAGTGTTTTTATTTCTATATTGTGTATTAGTACATAGAATATCATAATATCTTGTATTAATTTTTTTGAATATATTATTTTATTCATAGATTTAAATATTATTATAAGCCCATTTTTAGGTAGAAATTACCAGGCCCGATTTAGCTCGTTTAATTTTTGGGCCCGGCCCATAGAGTATTTGACCTTTTGGACAGATTGCGCCTGTCTTTGCAGATCTCTGTTAAATAATTAAACGCATTAATTAATTTTTTGCAAACAAATCAAATTAATTTTATATCTTTTTCACTTTCTGATTTATTTCTTTGTTTTTTATTTCTATTTTTTTTTTGTTTTTTTTTAAAAAACACTAAATCGAGTATTATATATATTATGAAGATGATTCCTTAGAGACTTAGAATCTATTCTGCTCATTTCTGTGGTCATTGTTTTTGGTTTAAAAAATATTTCTTTGTTGGTGCTATGAGTAGTACTGTTAAAAATGAATATCTTACTACTCCTGAATCCGAAGTTTATGATTTTGAGCCTACTCTTAGTATTATAAAATTTTCTAAGACCTCATGAAATATTAACCTGCTTTTATTTTTTACTCCTCAAAGAAATAAAAAGATTAAATATTTTTAAACTATTCACTTTTAAACTGAGTCCATTTTTGGTAATAAAAAGGAGTATTCCGACCCATAGGTATACAAAGAAGTTCACCCTGACATTATCTTTTGCTTCATATATAAAATATTTGCTACTATATTTTACTATTGAGTTGAGTTAAAGGTATTGGTAATAGGAGAAAATTATAACTTCTAAGACCATTGAGTTATAATGATGTGCTATTAATGTGATTATTTTTAAACCATTCTATTTGTTTAAATATAGTACAAATATAATTCTATTTGTTAGCTTAGTACAAATATAATATCAAAAAAAAATTGAAATTATATAATTCTAAGTTTCTTCATATAAACTTTAAGACATGGGCAGACTTTAATATTATTTCAAATAATATCCCTGATTAGTTATAACACATCTTCCCTCTGAATAAGGCCATTTCTAGGCTAACATATATAATTGGAATTACAAGATTATTTTTAGCAATTGTTGTTAATACTGGAAACCTTTTTTCATAAATTTTTCTTCAATCTAGTGGATTTGCTACTTTAGAAAGTGATTTCAGCAATATATGTATTTATTTCTAATTTATTATGACTTTTTGTTTGGACATGTTATATTTTAAAAAAATTGTTTTTTTTGGATTGATTTGAAAGTTGTACTACTTTATCAATGTGGTTATGTGTTTTTATTAGTGCTGTAAAGTAACGTTGCGATATTTTTTTTTGAAGAAAAGAAACGCTTTTTGTTACCTTCTTCTAGAGGTAACTGTAGCTGTAACGCGTTTCCTTTTTTGAGTAACATTTTTCTTAAAAAATATGAAAAAAACATATTTTATTGAAATAAATTAATTTTATTTATTTTTTAAATTTTATAAAAAATTTAAGCATGGTTAAATTCGCACCCACCAAATTCCTTCATTTTTATTTTAAATTTTCGTTGTTAAATTTTCAGTCAAGATTATTAACCTAATTAATATTGAATCAATCAATATATGTAGATAAATACTCTTATTAATGTTATAATTTATTTTATTAAGAATATTCTGTCAATTTTGCATTTTCTTCAGATGAAGATAAATAAAGCCTGTCTTGGGTCCAATATGAAACATTTTTTACCCCGATAAATAAAACTAGGTACAAAGTTTACGCTTTGTAGGCGTAATTTGTGTCCCAACTCAACTATTTTAACTTCAATTATGGAACAAACATGGGCACCCTTCAAACTGTACAACCATTTTTAAAGAAAAAATGGGATATCAGATTAAACTGGTTATAATAATGGACCTCTTTCTATAACTCCGTTAAATTAATTTAGTCTTATTAAAGAGAATGGTCACAAATTTGATGAATCTTGAGCTATATCCAATGCAGAGATTTTCAGATAATAACAAGTCGTTTATGGATAAATTTAACATGTGGTTAAAATTCATTTTACAATAATAATAATTGTCTTTTTAATTAATTCACCCATAAATATATATCCCAACATTCTTAATTTTATGTTACCTCAGTACCCATTAACCAACATTTGGATATCCAAATTTCAACCTCAAATTATTCCTTTTAATGTTAACTAAGTAACAATTAAAAAATATCTTCCATTTTTCTTTTTCGAATTGTGTTAAAATTCATTCAAACATAATTTCCTTTTAATGTTTACTATGTAACAATATATTTAATTTTCAACAACAAATATTACAATCCATATATATATCTTTTATACCATATATATATATCTTTTATACATTTTTTATACCATTAATTGACCCAAGTCAAATTAATTATATCAATATTACAGTGGCTTAATCCCAATCACTAGGGAAGTCCGACTTTTCATATATCTATATTTGAAAATTTTAATTTTGAAAAATCCAGTCTTAAATTATTTACAAAATATTAATAATTCCTATAAAAATTATTCTACAAAATCCTTATTCTCAAATCCTATTTAATGAACAAAAATCCTGGCCTATCATGATTTTTCAACATCAAAAACATTGCTATTTTTATTTAATTTTTAATTAAAAATAAGTATATATAAAATATGGTTTATTTGCCTGTTTATTTAGGTAAATTCCGCCAACCTAGGACCCTCTATCCTAGTAACAACATTGTAAACAAATACACAATCTTGTTTCTCAAATGAATATTCGTTTTATTTTTCAATCCATAAAAAACAAATAATAAATTATATAAAAAAAATACACCAACAAATAATATCTCAATTTATTGACATTCTTATAATATATTATTTTATTTTATTTATATTATTTAATTTCCATTTTCATCAACTGTAACATTATATATGTTAATTGTACACTTTTAAGATATAATCCCGTTACAACATAAAAATATGTTCCATTCCAATAGGCCGTGACCAGGATCGAGGGAATTCACTCTAAATAAACAGGTAAATAAACCATATTTTTATATATATTAATTTTTAATTATCATTTTCTACCAGCTTCTGGTCGGATTGGTTTATAGGACGCTGAAGTTATAACAATATATGATATATAAAAAAAACTTTCGTTCGTAAATGTAAATAAACTCACATTACATTATATATTATATTACATATTTCATTTATAGTACACATCTCATATAGGACCTGCTCGAAACTTGATATCTGTAAAGATAATGTTTATATATTATAAATTGGTATATCTATAATTTAAAAATTCGATAATTAGGTTTCCGATAGTTGGCGTTGAAATATAAATCAAATTAATAAAATATATTTAACATTTTTTTAAATTAGTTAAAATATATAGAATAAGATATAAATTTTCATACTAACTCATTTACACATCATCCTTAATCATCATTATTTGACTAATATTTTTTGACAACATATTTAAAAACAGATAATTATACATGTTTAGTATATTTATTTTCTATAAAAGAATATTTTCTACCCAGTCCTTCAAGCTAATTTGGCATCATCAACTTGCATACTATTTTATAACCACTAAGAACAAATAATTTAATTTGACATTTATATTAAATTCAATCGTATTTTATTAATTCTCAGGTTAACATAGGCTTTCGAAAGTTTTTATTAAGTTAAACTTTCACATTTTTGTATTCAGATTTTGGCCAAATTATAAGCGTTTTATTTATTTTAGCTTTCATGATATGTAAACATGGATAATTATTATATTATACTGGTTGTTATATAGCGCAAATTTTTATATGTCGCATTCATTTAATTAACACAATTTATATTAACTTCACTTAATAGTTACATTTATATTTTTTAATAGATTTTTTGTATATATAAAGAATAAATTTATTGTATATTTGGAGTTAAATATTTTTAAAATATATTTATTTAATAAAAGTTTTAAATCTTTGTTAAATCTTGTCTAACTCCCTGCCAACCTTAACATGGTGGCAGCGGAATTTATAATTTTAAAATCTTTTAAATTTATTTTTTTTTCTCTGCAAAATATAATTTTGATTATGACAAATCGTACCAAATGATGATCAAATGGATAAATCAACAATGGCAGGAGAATTGAATTGTTAAACTAGATATCAAACCAGACGAACTAACTAAAATTGGGCTATATGAATTACAAAATATTTCTAAATCCATAGACAATATGATTTTAGCTACTGAAACATAGACAACTAGATAAAAAAAAAGTTCTGGAATGTTATGTTCATTCTAAAAACACGTAAGTAATGATTAATTTGAAAAAGTGAAAAATAATTTAAATATTTAATTATAAATCTCTAAATTATGACTAAACCTATATGGGACAATAACAATAAAACAAAGTCCATAGACAAATTTATTTAATATTTTATGATAGTTAGAATACTCTAAGCTTAATATGTAATTTACCAGATGATTTATTTTTGGTCATGAAAGCAATGTTGGCAAGAGAGTTAGATTCAAGTTATGAAGAAGCATTGTGTACATTAAAGTGTTTATGTAATTACAAATCGGCTACATAAATTAAAATCGTTCTAAAATAAATCTCTTAGTAACAAAAAATTGAAAAATATTGAATTAAAACCAAATATTCAATATGAAAGAGATTCTTATAAACTAAAAGAGAAAAATTATATAATAAAATTTGAAACATTTGTGATTATAGAAAATAAGGAAATAAACTTTATAGAAAATTAGGAAATAAACATTAAAGAAAATAATGAAATAAAAACTTTTATAATTGAAAAAAAATTTAAAAAAACTGTGAAAATAAAGAAATGTAAAACAATTTTTATTAAGAGAGGCAAGGTGAAAGTTAAACATCTTGATGATATAGAAGTTTTTAAGAATATGATATGAAAATCATATATTAGAAATGGAAGGAGAAGTAAAATTCTTTTTAGAAAGAATAATTTAAAGATAATTGATGATATGAAAAAGTTGTTTATATTGAAAAACAAGGGAGTAAAATTTAAAAAAAAATAAAAATGATTGAAATTTAATACTAATATTAATAAAAAAATTATTATATAAAACGCTACAATTAAAGATATTTTAAAAAAAATAAAATTGAAATTTAATATTGATAAAAATTATTTTATAAAACGCAATATTTAAAAATAAAACGCGACCAATTAATTATTTCATTCCAAATATTCAATATTTGATTAATTTATTCTGCTTCAATTATTCTTAATCAAATTCGATATCCGTTAAATTAATTTTATTTTGATTACTCGACGATTTTTATTCTATTACGACGTTATTCAATAATACCTACATTCTAAAATCATTCAAAATCTTCGCATATATATTTAATAACAAACAATGATAATAATTAACAGTAGGATGACAAAGTCAAATCATATAAACAACTAAACCGTTTTTCAAAGATTTGGAGGGAGTAAGACAAGATAAGAAAGTTTACAAACAAAAACTAACTAATACTAGATATGACTATACCCATATGATGCCATATATTGAGAACAACAAACATTATGATAATAATTACAAACATCAGTTAAGACAACCATGGCAGATTCGACCATATTATAGCAACCAAAGGTTTTACAACCAAAATAACTATCATTTTTCAAGACGAAACTATGACAGATTTTATGATAAAAATATATGGGAAACTCCTTGAACACGTAAGATTTACGTCTAAAGAGAACCTAGGCGGGGTTCCTTTAGAGGGTGGAATGTTAAACATGGATAATTATTATATTATACTGGTTGTTATATAGCGCAAATTTTTATATGTCGCATTCATTTAATTAACACAATTTATATTAACTTCACTTAATAGTTACATTTAATTTTTTTAATAGATTTTTTGTATATATAAAGAATAAATTTATTGTATATTTGGAGTTAAATATTTTTAAAATATATTTATTTAATAAAAGTTTTAAATCTTGTCTAACTCCCTGCTAGTGTTGTTAAACGGCTCGTTTTGAACCGATTTTTAAAAACGGCTAACTCAATCTTTTAGCCAGAAAATTATTGCTTAAGCCTCAAGATTTTGATAATATATGTCTAGACAGCTGTTCTTTCTATTAGCTGAATCTTCAGACATACTTAATATTTTTCTGGATGAAGTAGTGAGTTAGCCGTTTTTAAAAATCGGCTCAAAACGAGCCGTTTAACAACACTACTCCCTGCCAACCTTAACAGATATACATTCTATTACTACAAATGGAATCTGACATATTTATTTTAATGATAGCCTTTTTATTCTTAAGAACATTATTTTTGCATATCGGAGCCCATATATGCCAAATGGAATCATTATTTTTTTTTATATAAATACATTGTAAAATAAAATTGAAACTATAAATTTTTCATCTAAGGTAATATAACTCATTAAAAAAACTTGGACTTTAAAGGATTAAAAGACGAAAATTGTTAATCTTTATTTTTTAAAAAACTATTTCACATTTATAATGAAATCGAATTATAAATATAAAATATTTATGCTTTTTTTCTTATAATTACAATAAAAATATCATTTTCATATATGTGAGGTGACAATTGTATTTAACAATAGTCTCAGGCCAGTAAACAAGGCCGCGAGGGCGCCCCGTGCTCAAAATATTAGTCTATTATAAGGACCGCTAATTTTACATGAGAAAAGAATAAGATATATTATGCTATAAAATTTATACAATTATAAAAATTTTCCAATTTTTAACCTCTCTTTATCGTTTATCTGAACAAATTATTTTTCAAAACGAACTTTTATAAAAAAATAATTTTTGAATAATCATAATTTTTTTATTAAAAGTCAACGGAATATCTATAAAATAATTTTAAAAAATTTTAAATAAATTTATAAGCTTAAAATCTATTGCATGAAAAAAAATCGAAATAATCTATAAAAAAATATCTATAAACTTATTGAATAAAAATAAAATTGTGATTTTTTTACAAAAGAGTTCTTAAATATATGTACGAAACCTTATGAGATTTGTGGAAAATAATATAAGATTTATATTTTTTTATAATGTAGGAGGTTAGGAATGACATTAACTAATATTCTTTTCTAAAATATTATCCACTGCGATATTTGCACATTATTAATTACTCTTATAATAATACTCCCTTCATAAAAAGAATAACTTTTATCTATCAAAAGTGAACATAAAAAAAGTTATTTAGAACAGGAATTTAATAAAAAACCCCCACATTTTCTATGAATACATTATTATAGTATATTGTTTGGCATATAAAAATTTATTTTTTAAAATTACTACTTTTTTTTAGTTAACATTATCCAAAATTCCTTTTTTTAGTAGTTTAAAAATTAAATTTCCAAATTTTTACAGGGCAGTGTCGCTACTGAGTCTAATAATAGAAATCTCCTTTTTGATTACACTTAAAATGATAGCAGAAATTTCCATAAATTGTTTTATTTGGTGTTTTGCAATACATAAATTTGGTGGTTGTTTAGCAAAACAATTGTATTATAAAATAGTCTATGATAAAAGTATTAAACTATATTGAATAAAAATATATTATTTAAAAAAAAAAAATTTACAACAATACATTTTGCCCTATTTTATCTAAAATTTAATAACCCTACAAAATTAACACTACCCCTAGTCTATCCCACTTAAATCCCTATCCCCCTCAAAAAGAATTGGATGCAAACTGTTCCTATCCCTACCGCTCATATAGATGCGCACGTTAATAATTAGTTGGTACTTCCTCAAATACAAAAGTAAACAATTTAATATTTTGATAAAATTATTGCATAATATTTTTCCCCCTTTTAATTAACGATAGTTCAAGATTGATATACCTACAAAATATTTACATCATTCGTATTATCGAATCGAATAATTCCTTATTTATATCCCTACAAATAATAAAAACATTATTCGATTCGATAATTAAATTCTTTAAAGATATTTTCAAAATAAAAAATCTTGAAAACTTTTTAAAATGAATCCTTGAATATATATTTTTTTAAATGTATGATTTCATCTTGGAAGATTTCTTGCCTACCAAAATTATAATATATTTACTTATAAAAGATTATTATTAAAATTTAAAAAGTGATTTATAGATGCAGAAATAAGGTTTAAAAAAAATGCTTTATAGAGAACATGTTAAATACTTACACATAATTTTAAATATTCATGAATAGCTTTCAATTATTTAGGAATAAATACTATAAATTTTGAATAATATGAAAAAATAAACTATACGAATAATTCGATCGAATTATGGATAAAAATTTATTGAATCGAAAATTCGTTTTAGATATTATTGTGAAAGATATTTTTCTCATGTAAAGAATATATAAATCGTTCCTTAGCCATGACGCCATTGATTGTTAAAATAATAATATTTCATATGATTAAATATTAATTGTTGAGCTAAAAATTTTCTAAGATTATTTTGATTATTTTGTAATATACTTTTATGAAATACCATTGATGTACCAAATTTAAAGCAAATAAATTTATTGAAATTTTTTTTAATGAATAAATTATGTTTAATGTAAAAAATTATTTTTTTTTATATAAATTTACGTTATGAATATAAATTTGTTCGAAAGATCGATATAGATAGGGGTATTTTTTTTTAATATCATATTCTAATAGAAAATACAAAAAATATTGATTATGTATTTTACGCCCTCATAATAAGTGATTATGTGCGAAAATATGGGCAAACCATGTAAGTAATATTTCAAGGCTAAAAAGTCATCTCTACCAGACATTAGAATTTTTTTTAAAATTTTTTTAAATCTCAAGAACCAGCTAAAAAATGATAATAATGCTTCTTTAAAATGTTAGACTATTTGTACCCCAACAGTTATAGAATATTCAACAATATAAATATATTTTATTTATTAAAATTTTTATTAATTAAAATATACTATTTAATATAAAATATTATACATAAGTAAAATTAAATATATTCATTATCAGATTCATAAATTATTTTAAGAATTTGATATTCTTTTTTATGTCAAATTTTATGCGATAATTGTAATAATTTTCTTTCATAAAGTTACCCATTTTTAATTCATATCTAATAAAAATAATAAATTATATTTTCATAAATATAAATACCCATTTTTTGGCTTTTATTGGTTTTCCCGTTTGGTTTATGAACCGCACCATTTGATAAAGCATTTGTTTTTGCTTGACCAGTAATATATCAATTTCTGAGGTTAAATCATCATTGATTGTATCATTATCTAATTAATATAAAACATTTTATACATTAGAATAATTCTGACTTTAGTCAATAGATTCAGATATAAAATCACTGACTAATACGTTGTTAAACTCATTAATATATATTTTTTTCTTGGTTAAATATATATATATAATGAAATTTTGTATAATAGAAAAAATCAAGTTAATTATAAATAGTAAATTAATTTTATTATACAAAATTTTAAATTAAGCCCTCCACTAAAAAAACTGACTTTCTTTTCTTAACTTTTAAAAATTTTAATCAAATATAGAACACTATTAAATTTTTCTAGCATAAAAACATAGTGATTTTTATTAAGCTTGAGTTTGAAAATAAGTATGCTATTGCACATTTGTTTAAAAATTTCGTATCTCTTAAACCTATTTAGGTAAATTGAAATTACGACCTCCTCTTTTGCATTCATATATCACTTTCCTATGATTATATATTGGATAATCATGTTGTGTTGAGCGAATATATGTTATAAAATGTTTGAGAGTTGAAATATTATCGAATTTCATTCCATTCATTAATTAAAAAATAAGTTTAAAAAATTTTAAATTATCACCTTTTCCAGAATTTATAGGACAATACAAAACAAATTAGATCAATATCCTTAAATTTTTGAAAATTGGGTATATAAATGATTTAAAGACTAAAACCAGTAAATAATTTTATCCAGCTGATTTATTATAGTTATTTTAATTTCGACATTTTGTCGATTATCTTTTCTTTCTAATTTAATGGCTAATCGGACTGTTAAAGATGCTAGGACTATAAAAGGAACAAATCCTCAATATTTAATTGAAAAAATTATAAGGACCAGAATATATGATTCAAGATATTGGAAGGAAGAATGCTTTGCCCTTTCTGGTTTTAATATATTAATTTTTTTTATTAAACATCTATCTAGCTGAATTAATTGTTGATAAGGTGCTAGAAATAAGATATCTAGGTGGTGTTTATGGCGGAAATGTTAAACCTACTCCATTTCTATGCTTAGTTTTAAAGATGTTGCAAATTCAGCCAGAGAAAGATATAATAGTTGAATTAATAAAGAATGAAAATTTTAAGTATGTAATTGTATGTAATATTTTCTTATTATTAAATTTTAGATATATGCGGGCTCTTGGAGCTTTTTATTTAAGATTAACGGGGACATCTTTAGATTGCTATAAATATTTGGAGCCTCTTTATAATGATTATAGAAAATTACGATACATGAATAGACAAGGAAGTATCTATAATGCTTTTTATTAAAAATAATTACACATTTAGAATTTGAATTACTTTATATGGATGCATTGATAGACAAACTTTTGCATGATGACAGATACTGTGATGTAATATTACCACGTATTCAAGTAATAGATAATATAATTACAATTTAATGAATTATATATTTCATTAAGAAAAGAGATGTTTTAGAAGAATCTGAAAATTTGGAACCGAGAATAAGTGCATTAAATATTGATATGGATGAGAATGTTTCTACAGCCGAAGAAGATGATACACACAAGAGAAAAGTATATTTATTTTATGATTATGTTTGCCAATCTCCTCTTCTTTGATTATGTTAAACTTTGTTCTTCAATTTTCTATCTTGTTTAGTTATTCATTTATTAAAAAAAATAATTACACACTTAAATTTAAAATTGAAAACTACCTTCTGGTTTTTTTTAAAATTTTATATAAGCTTATTTATTTTTGGTAGAAAATTTTTAACTTTTAATAAATTATCAAATCTATGTTCATAAGTGGGATTTAATAATATTTTATAAGTTAATATAGTAATTAGTAGTGGAACCTTTATTAATTATAAACAATTAGTTGCATTAGTAATATTTTATGAAATAAAACAAATCCTTTTGAAACTCAAGATTGCTCTCTTTAACCATCTTTTCAATGACGTTAATATAGTTGGAATATGTTTAATTCTTTATAAATTAAAGTATTTTATTAAAAATCTAACTTTTATATGAGATCTATTTTTATCAAATTTACCTAAATTTTTCTTATGAAATGTGAATTCTTCTATATTTAATCTATTTTTATTTTGCAGAGAAGCATATCTCCTCAAAGATTAAAAATTAGGAAGAAAAAGTTAGTAATTAATTTAAAACATTTAATTAGTTAATTATTCAAATATATTTTTTATTATTTCTGGCAATTAATTATTTTTATTCTAAATTACACTTGTTTTTTTACAATGCCACATAAATTAACAAATATCAGGAGTAAGATATTTAAAAAAATATATCCAACTACATTTTAGGACTTTTGGCTAAATTTTGAGGCTTAGGTTATAATATATTTTCTAAAATCTTGATTTAATCTTTTTTAATTTGGCTAAATGAAGATTTTTAACCACACTACATAAATCCATAAACATTGCAAATATTTTAAATGTGAATATTAACTTTTGGAGAATAAAAAAAACGAAATACACTTTTGTAAAAGTGTTTTTTTTAAATAGATTTTTTTATTATAGTTCAAAGATATGGTAAATTAAAATCAATTATAAATATTGGAGTGGTGAAAAATTTGTGGATCAAAAAATACAATTTAAATAAAGAAATAATTGTCCTGAAGAAAAATATTGCAATTAATATTTATTCGCACTTTTAAAAAAATATAAATAATACAATTGTAATATTTATTTTTCATTCAAAGTTGGGCTTGGTAAATTTTTTTATTTGACTTTCACTTTCAAAATTGTTTCTAAAAGATATCCATTTTCCCTCCAAAAAAGCTCCCCTAGACTACAAAAAAACGTTTTAAAGGAGCGTTTGGCTGAGTGGGTCATTCCACCTAGAATCGGAAATTACATTTTAATAGATGAGAGATATTTTACTTATTAGTTATATTTGTATCACATTTCCTAAAGAATAATTAGTTACCGTTATATCAAAAAAAGTGAAAACAACGCCAACCTAGAGTCCCGCAAATTCCTTTTTTTTGCCCGAGTCTAGGACCCCGCCAAAATTTTTTTAAATAATTTTTAAATGCGAGCTTGGGATACAGAGCAAAATTTTAATTTTATTTTAGGCCTGAGTTCAATTTTCTTAATAGACCTGGACCGACATTTTTAATAGTAAAATATAAAATAAAACCCATTTTTTTAAATAAAGTTAAATAAAATTAAAAAAATAATAAATTGCTTTGTTTTAAATTCAGAGAAATTCTAATTATTGAAAAGAAGCAAAAATGTCATTTTGCATTTTTTAAAAATTTAAGTTTGTCCTGATTTAATCTTTTAAGCCAGAGCCCGACTTCAGGTCCCCAAGGGCTTTAACTTTGACCAATAAGCTCTACACTTCAGGCCACTAAATCAAATGCCGCCTCGGATCCAATCATTTTAACAAATAATTTTATATAATGGCAGAAGGAGCAGCAAGGCGCTAAAGTGATAATACCGCCTAACCTATAATTCAGGGATTCGAACCGAACCCGAACCCGGAGAAGTGAACCCGGGTTTTTAGAAAAAAACTCTGAACCCGAACCGAACCTGAACCCATTTATAAAATTTTCAAAACCCCGAACCGAACCTAAGAATTTTATTGAACCCGGGTTCAATCGGGTTCAGTGTATTATTTAAAATCATATATTAATATATGTAAATACAAATATTATATTTTCAAATTTCCAATTAAATGAAGTCTTAATAAATTTTAAACAACTTAATTCATTTATGCCATTTTTAAATTTATTCTCGATTCCTATTGGAGTGTTAAAAAATTTTAAACAATTGAATTAATTTACGCCATTTATTTTTAAATTTTTATCTTATTATTCTTAAAGATTATTAATTAGAAGAAAATGGTTAACAAATCAAAGTAAAAATTATTATATTGTTAATTTAAAAAATTCTAAACATCTAACTTAAAAATTGTTAAATGTAGGGCAGTTTTTGTGAACTTATTAAAATGATTTTAAAATTTATATATGCTAATCATTTATTTTTGGTTCAGTTTAATTTTTACAAGATAATAATGAAGTGCATATTATAAATGAAATTAAATTTATAAATATCTCTTTTTTAATTCTGAAATCATTGCTATTTAAAAAAATTGTTCTCTTTTTATAGATTTAAGATTAAAGATAAAGTCATATTTGATAAGCATTTTACCCTTAATACAATAGAAAAAAAATCAATATGTTCATATTGCAAAGTAAAAATGTCTGGTAATCACTTGTCAAATTTAGAAAGACACCTGGAAAGAAATCACAACAATGAATATTTAAATTATTTAAATGAAAAAACCAAATATCAGGAATTGTTATTGGCAAAAAAACCTTAAATTAATATAGAAACCTTTTTTCCAAAAAAGCATATAAGTATAAATATATCATCTAATGATTTGATGAGTTCTATACTAGAACTTGTTACTGTAAATGGCCGGCCTTTATCAATTATTGAAGATTCGGGATTTCAAAGAATTATAAATCCACTCCTATCTGGGCTCAATTTAGTTATAAACAAAGAAAATTTATCCAGAACTATTAATAAAACAGCCCAATCAATTAGAGACAAAATATCGAGAGAGGTAGAAGGAAAATTAATAAGTTTAAAAGTTGATGCAGTTCAACGACTAGATAGGTCAATTCTTGGTGTAAATATTCAATTTATATCAAAGTCCATTATAAATTTGAGGACTCTTGGAATTGTAGAGCTGAAAGAGAGATTTACAGGAGAATATATAAAAGAGAATATATTAAAAACTTTACTAAAATTTAAAATTAATATTCAACAAATATACACAATTACTTCTGATAATGGTTGTAATTTTTTAAGAGCTATAAAGCTCCTGCAACCTGAAACTGATTATGATATAAGGAGTGAATCAGCAGATGAGAAAAATATGGATGTAAATGTATATAAATATGATATTGATGATATACAAAATACTTTTTTATCAACTATTATATCCTATCCGATTTATAGTGTACGGTGTGCAGCTCACACACTTCAGCTGGCACTTCAAGATGCTATAAAATTATCACCTATTGTGAAAACCATTGCAAAAGCTAGGAGCCTAAATTTAAAATTAAGACATCCCACTTACCAAAAGTTATTAAAAAATATGAAACTCCCTAAGCCTGTGTTAGATTGCCACAGATGGCATTCAACCCATGATATGTTAGAAAGGCTGATTTTACTAAAACCCAATATCGAAGATTTTTTTACAGAGCAATCTGATTATTTATTGACTGAAAATTGGAAAGAGATAATAACGATTGTTGAAATTTTAAAACCGCTAAAAATCGCAACCAAACAATTCCAATCTGAACAGTTAACACTGACAGATTTTTATGCAGCATGGTATGCTGCATCGAACTGGAAAAAAATCCAAACCATTATGCTCAATTACTATATTCTTGTCTTAAGAACAGAGAAGAAAGGTTTATAAAGAACGAAATTCTCTTAGCTGCCATATACCTGGACCCAAGATACAAGGTTAATTAAAAGCTTAGTAAATTAATTATTTTAGATTTATATTAAAATTGTTATTTTATGAAATATTTAAATATAAACAATATAAATCCTTAAATATTACAGGTATTACTTAGTGATGATGATAAGATTTGTGCGAAAAAACATCTTGTCAATTTATGGAGACGAATTAAAAGCTTAACAACGCCGATTTTATCTGATGATATTAGTTCCGATGAAGTTATTGAACAAGAAGATGATTTAGAGAAATTGATACAACTTAAAGAAAGGCAGGAGAAAATACTTAAAAGAGGGCCAACGATTGCTGAGAAAAGTATTGGAACAATAATTACTGGATTTAGCGATTATAAAAGATTAGATAAGAAGGAAAATATTTTGCATTTTTGGGAGTCTGCTAAGCTGGAACACCCTGAATTATATATTTTATCTAAAATCTTATTTGCTGTTCCTGCAACCCAAGTTAATTTTTCATATTTTCACATATAAATACATTTAGCATAGGTTAGCGTTGAAAGATCTTTTTCACATTTGAAATTCATTCTTTCACCACATAGATCGAGGATGAGTGAACAACTCTTGGAAGAAATTATGCTAATACGTCTAAATAAAATTTATAAAATTGATACATGACTATATGCTTTGTATTTTTAACTATATTTGCCTATAAATAAAATAAAAAATTTATTTTTTATATCAAATTTATGTTTAGTTTTTTATTATGATTTAAATATAGAATTTTTTTTATCAACTCAAAAATTCTTGAACCCGAACCGAACCCGAACCAAACCCGGGTTCAAAAATATTTCCCTAAACCGAACCCGAACCGAACCCACCTTTTTTTTATACCCCGAACCGAACCCGAACCGAACCCGGGCAAAAATTTTGTCGGGTTCGCATCCCTGCTATAATTCATATAAGGTAACCATGTTATATAACTAGATACTCTTTTGAGTAACTTTAACAACGCTATTCTTTCCTTGAGTAAGGATTCTAATCATTTCTTCTTTTATCTGAAATATATCCTCTGGACTTAAAGAAACATCCCCGTTAATTTAATATTAATAAAGAGAAAATTTTTTTATTCGTGATTTGTCATTTACCAACACGCTAACAATTTTTTTTATGAAACACATTTTATTAATTGCACTTTTTTGTATTAAATTGCGTTCTATTAATTTTTTTGCTTTTATAAAGATTTAATAGTAAAATTAAAACGAAAATTGGACTTAATATTTTTAATAACCTGCTTGCCACTCATTCGGCATCTTCCAACTTCACGAATCTAAGAACACTCTCCCCCTCCCGCAAATCTAAATGAAATACCATTAGTCTATACATATTAACAATCTTTATTTAAAAAGAAATATATATATCATAGACCTGCAGAAACACCATTTGCCCAGCCCGGATTTTTTTGGGAAAAATTTTTTTTGGTTTGATCCAGATTTTATATTTTGTGACCCAGCCCAGATTATTTTTTTTTTTAAATTTCAGGCACGTTTGGTTTTTTTATAAATATATTATATTTATTTTTAATTTTTTATAGATGATATTGAAATATTTGGTTTTAAAATATAGGGCCCGGCCAGGCTTGGGTATTTTAAAAAAAATTTTTAAGCCTAGCCCGGTTATACTTTAAAAAACTAAATACGGTCTTCTGACCCGTATATCCAGACCAGACCTGCAGGTCCATGATATTAATTTCAAAATAAAATGATGTATAAGATATATATTTATATTAACAAGTGCAGTTTTCTAATTTTAACTTTCTTGAAATAAATCCTATGCTCAAATTTTAAAGAGCGTTTTCCTAAACAAGAATTGCATAAAGTGCTTGCCATTTGAAACCTAAAAAAAATAAAGTTATTCTTATTTAATAAATTAGGTGTTTTGTCGAAGGTTCAGATTAACACTCAAATTGCACAATATGAGAACAAAAATTTTAAATTATGGATGAATTATAATTTGGTTATTATTATAAATAATCTATTTTAGACACAAAAAGAGTGAAAAAAATAAATCTAGAAGTAAATCTAAAGAAGGGGATCACCATTCCTCCCACCACTCAAAGCACCATAAGGTAAATGGAGAATCAAAATCAGAAAAATCAAATTCCAAGTTAGTTATTAATATTTTTTAAATTTAATCAACCAATCAAATTTTTAAATTTTTTTTAATATTTATTTGCTTATATACACAAATCTTCATTCTTATGTTTTGTTATCATTGGTCTTAAATTCAAAGATTGAACCGTATTGGCCTTAACCCTCTAGTGCGTAACTTTTTAATTCAGAATACTGAATTTATATCATCATTACATTTATTTACAAGTATAAAATTATGGATAAATTTAAAAATAGAAAAATGTCAAATTTTTTTATGGTCATTTATTTAAATTGATGCTCGTTGAGGGTATGCGATAAATTTAAAATAAATTTTTTCAAGTTTTTATAAGTCATAGTGAGACTTTACGTATTCCTTTTGAATTCGGTGAGAAAATTTTTAAAAAAATAGAAAATATAATATTTTGAATATTCAAGATTTTAGTGTTTCTCTCTTTTGATCTTATCGTTTCTCTTATTACATTATCGTTAGTCTTGTTATTAGTTTGGCTGTTATCGGTATTAATCTTGTTTGTAACTCGCAGTATCGTTATCATTAATTTGTTGTTTCTTATTTTTTCCTTTATTATTATAACATGGAATATCGAATATTGCGAAATATTGAATCAGAATAATTGAAGAGCAATTTCACACAATTGGACAATTATTTTTACATATTGCGCGTTTTACGGCAATTTAGTTTTACAGGATAAGGGTAATATAAGCTATTCATTGTATGTTATTCTAAATGTTTTCCATATTATTTATCTCAATTTTGTGTAGTATTCACATTCACATTATAATCATCGAGATGTTTTAGTGGTCATTTTATTCCCAAAGGCATCCATTTATTATCAATTTCTGTCGATTTTTTTTATTACTAAGGTTATTTCCAACTGAAGATTTTTTTAAAGAGGTTTCTAATATTTTTAAAAATTTTTTTAGTTTCCAAACAAAGGATAATTATTTCGCGAATTATTTTTTTGTTTAATATAATATTTAAAAACATGGTAGTTCAGCGCTCTTCTCAGACTCCATTTATTTGATAATAAAATGCAGATGATATCGATTTTTATAAACGATTAAATGGCGCATGAGAGCGGACCACCATCAATTTTTTTCTTTTAAACATGAATTCGAAAAATTATTATTCTTTGTTTGGATCATATAAAAATTGTCAGATGCACGACAGGAAAAAATTAAGAATATAATGTAAATCCGCAATATGTAGCCTTTAAAAATATATATTGTATGAAGTTGGTTTCGTTTAAAGTATAGTAGGCGTTTAAAAGAAAATAAAGTATTAATATGTAGGTCTGAGCAGAACTTGGTGCGCTATAGGGTTAAATTATTATGATTGATTTTTTAAATCTGACAAGCTAAACGATGTCTAATATATGTTAAGCAAAAAATTTTGAATTTCAAAATTTCAAAAAAATGAATTTTTTGATTTTCACCGCCTTATATGCTAATCTCAACATCAATTTGACCCTCTCCTTCCCTCTTAGATCCTTGAGTTGCAATTTTGGGATTCACAATCTTATACAATCCTATAATAAAGTTTAGATAATATTTACATTGTTTTTCTACAGAATATCCAAGGAAGAACTAGAAGTCGAAAACGCAAGGCGAAAAAAATTGGGTATCCAACCTTTGAGGGCTTAATATTTTTGTAGTGAATTACAAAGGAAAATTTTTATTTTCATCGTGTATCATTTATAAATTTAGACCCGTACATATATTTTGTAATATAAATAATAATTTATATAAATTGTACATAAATAATATTTCTGTTAAATCGCCATAAAACGGAGAAGAAGAAGTAGAGTTGTTATTTGTTAGGTAGATGGGTTCGAGCCAAGCGGCTCAACTAAGGATATTAAAAAAGAAAAATACTATTTTTGTTTAATATAAAAAATGAGGGAAAATCATGCAATATTATTTTGACGAAATTTTAAAATAAAATTTATAAAATTAATTATTTTAAATAATAATAAACTTAATTTAACAAAATGGGCGGGATATTATAATAATTATTATAATGAAAAATTTAACATAATATTGATAAATTATATTTAAGATAATTGTAATTTTTAAAAATTTATAATAATAATTGGTAGATTAATTTTCATAAAGATAGTAATAGTAATAAGAAACATTTTTTTATCCCCTAATCTCAATTCATTTCAATATTTTGATCGAAAATTAACTTCTATTCGACTCCAATAATGATATTCATTATTCTGTTAAGTCGGGTTCGATTTTTATACTAAATCTTCCTAATAAGTGAGACAATTTTTTTCTATCCGATTAATAGCACAAGTTTTATTAGGTTGCATAAGGTTTTCGCCATATATATACATTCATTATAAATTTATATCTTGTTTTTTTTTTAAAAAAAACATTAAATCCCTTTTTTATGCATCTTATCCTAAGTTTAGGCTTTCAAATAATGTTTTTCGATTTGCATTTAGGTAAGGAATATCGTGAATCATTTATAGTAATAAATTTAAAGATTTATTACATTTAGTTGTCGGGTATAAGATTTGGAGATATAATCGTATTCGCGTAATTACTAAATATTAGAATCGTATTCGCGTAATTACTAAATATTAGGCCTATTCAAATACGAATAATGAATTATTCATATTCTATTCTTTTTTTTATAAGAATCGAATAATTTACTCGTTTTTACGAATAGTAATATACTATTCTTGATCGATTGATAAAAATTTTTTATCTAATCAAAGAAATGTATATAGTTTTTTGAATAGACCAACTAAATATAAATTATGTTAACAAAAATAAACTATTAAATATTTGAATCTCTATTCTTAATATACAAGGCAAATTTATAAAATTTTTAGACTCAACCTGGTTGGAATTTGGACCTTGCCCGCTCCCGCCAAATTTTTACCCGGCTCGGCACATTTCTAATTTTTTATTAAGATTTTCCGGCCAGATGTTTAAATTCAAAGCCCAACCCGAAATATATGTAGTTGAACACCAAATAAACAACTATTTACAATATTAGTGAGTGGTTAAATGAAATCCCCTCACTTTATAAAATATTACTATCAAATATCTGAATTCATCAATAATTCAGCTTAATTATTTTTTATGCCTCACCCAAAAAAATTTCAAACGTTGCCCAGGCCGGGCATTGAAGACCTCTAATCGGAAATAAGACTTATCCCGCCGATGTTTCAAAAAACCGTAATATTTTTGGATATTTAATAATAATATTATTTTATACATAATTTCTTAATAATAATATGAATGAAAAGGAACATGCAATTTACTTGTATGTTGAAAAAATTTGAATTTTTGGACTATGTATAAATGTGAGATTAAAAAAAAAATATTTGATTTTTAAATGTATTTTTTATCTTTTACAAAATAAAAAAAGTCCAGGGGACAAAAATCTGAACAAAAAGACACGATAAAAATACCTCAGTTTAAAATAAAATTTTTAATCTTTTTTTTTGTTCTTTCCCCATAGTTTACAGTTATTTTTTTGCATATAAAATATTAATCTTTTGTTCAAAGATAGACGATAAATAATAATCTATCAAAATATCGAATAGGTTTTATAAAAATATGTAGGATTGGTGAAAATTTTGTGGATCGGTAGAGCCTTAATCAGAACCTTCGTGAATTTAGGTTTTTAATTTTCATTTTAGATTCTGATTACAAACAGGGTCAAGATTTCTTCAAATTTATTTGAAATTAAAAATGAACTTATGTCAAAATCCTCATAATCAAACCTTGGCTCTTACTGGCACCTTAAAGGTCCCTAAGTGCGAAATATTTTCAATTTTCCCAACTGCCCATCGACTTTCCTTTCCCATCCACTAACTGCTCGAGCCTATTCCACTAATTGGAAGGATGATTAGTAGTCAATATTTATTCAACAATCTTTTATCATTCCTAATTCAGATAACTCCTTTTTTAAAATTCTTAGCACCTAATCAAGCATTTTTCTTAAATAAATCATACATGACTTTCGGTCATCTCCCGTTTATTTAAAGGATTCCATTCTTAACCTTATCGATAGAATTAAATTCTTAAAAATGAAAATCTTTAACATTATTTTCACCATTAACTTGGCAACAAACAGGCCATTCTGTTAAACAAATATGGCGACGGTAACATTCGTTCACCAAAAACCATCGCGATAGCTTCCTTCATTTCTTCGCAGTTATCATCTGACCCAGCGTCTACATGACAGAATTTTCACTGAATGCAAACCCCCTTTAAAAACCTATGCCTACTCCCCTAAAAATTTTCACCGCCTTCAGCGGCGATGTTGCCTTATTTTTAATTTCACATTTTTAATTATAATGATTCTCTTTCAGAAAATTTAAAGAATAACTTAAATTATTTTATCTCTACTACCAACTATGACATTTTGTGAATATAATAAAGTAGTTATTTTTTAGATAATAAATTCAATTAAAACCCCCATCATTTACAATGAATTCATTATTATAGCATTATGAGCTTGCTGAAAATGTCTAAACCTTTTAAATTACATTTGAAAGGATAGCAGAAAGTTTTATTAAAAAATAATGTCTATGATTGTTTGCATTATATAGATTTGGTTGATGAATTGTATTATAATAGGTCTATAATAAAAGTATTAATTTTTACAGCAATTAGATAACCCCCCAAAAAATTTATTCTACCCCCATTAAAGCCGCCTCCACCCCCCTCAAAATAATAGGATGAAAATTGCCCCCCCCCCCACCGTTCATGTAGACGCTGATCTGACCCAAATATTTAATGTATCATTAATTTACCCCATCTTCAGTTGATAAGCTCTTTCCAGGGATCCTGCAAGTTGGAAACCTCACTCCGTTCTGTGGATACGGACTCAAAAAGAATGGGTCCTTGCTTTTATGGCTCGTTTTATTACGTTCTTAATTCAAACTTGTAATGAGAGATATATTTAAAGTTGGCCTTGGATAATGGCTAGTTGAGATATTCTAGTACCAATTTGGGACTTCACTGAGGAACTTCGTATAGCAGTTTTACGCTTAGGATGGATAATTGTTTTTCCTTATATTTATAATTATGTAAAGAGCACTGCAAATTCAGCAAAGGTAAAAGCACTACTCTATTAGGTAAATTCTCAATAACGCAGGGTCCCCATCTACTCTGGAACTCATAGGCTCAACCCAGTCGACGGAAAAAACCAGACGGTATAATAATCATTTCATTCAAAAAAATGGAAAAGAATAAGCGGAATGTAATTTCGAAATGCATTAACAAACGGAAATGCGAAAATTTAATAAATTCTTCTTTTTTATCTATATTATTTTTATTCCTTGTAACGACCACATTGGGGAATTTTGCCCTGAAGCTATTAAATTGTTAAAATTTTTAGACTAAAATCTCATTAAAAACTGGAGATCCTAAATTTTTAGTGCTTTAAAGTTACTTCAAAAAAGAAAAGCGACCTTTTGAAAAAAGGAACGCGCGTTACTGACTAAAGTAATTAAAAAATAACTAGTTACTTGAAAAATTTATTATATAAAAAATTTCTTATATATATATAAATAAAATATATAAAAATAATATTTTATAAGATGAGATCTTTTTAGGATATTTTTTAATTTTAACGATTTTCAAAATTTTGATTATATAAACAAGAGTGTGCTCAACTCATCTTTCGCCATGCTAAACGCATGTTCGTTGTATTATATTTTAATTGGGCAATTTATTAAAAATTAAAGAATAATCCTCATTTCGTATCGAAGGCTCTAAAAAGAGCTTAATTATATAATGAAATATACCTAAAATGTAAGTATAATTGTGTTTAATAATTTCCAATTAGTAGTTTTTGTTTAAGAAAAAGGGATTCGCGATTTTCGTTTGATGCTAAAAAATTTTCGTGATAAAGTTTTTGAAAAAATATATGTAGTTAGTTGAAATGACTATTGGCGAAATATAATTTAATTTTGAATATTTATTAATTTTTTTATTTTCCCCACAAGTAAGAGGGTTTGTATTAATTGATGAAGGAAAGGATGATACTCAGGTTGCATCCCATATAAGGGATTTACCATTGGACCAGAGAATGCAGGTTAAGCCGTCTGGTCTGAGGCCGTCTTGTAATGAGAGGTTGGTAAGTTCAAGGATGTTGTGTATTTTTGCCTTATTAATTAAAAGCGTTATGTATGATTTTATTAATTGCTTTATGCCGGAGATGGTGTCCTTGGCTGCGGATGCAGTTTAGACCGTGTCTGGCGTTAGGTTGAACGGGTAGGCTGCATTGGCGGCAAGAGTGTAAACGTGTAAGCGAACATCCAAGTCTAAAGCCTATAGTAACTCTCAATTGGTCATTGGTTACGAGATTATCTAAACTTTGGCTTGGAAGTGCCTCGAGCCATTCATGCCCGCCATATTTATCTTTGTTTTGTAATAGTTTTATATCGCTGATTTCGGTAGGATCAAGATATTTTGTAATTTTTATTTTGTAAATTTTTTATTAGGGGTTCGATGATAGATTTGTTAGAGATTTCGATAAGAAATGTATAACCCACTGGAGTTAGGAGATTCCATCTTTCTATTGCTGCTGAATGAAGATCATCATGAGGAGTTATGAATGATGAGATCGAAGAATTGAGCGATAGGCGATTTGATATAAATAGAGAAAGGGAAAGTAGTTCCAAGGGGATCAAGTCGAAACCATCTAGTTTAGAGGGTAATTGGGTTAGGTGACAATTAAAGTCTGATAATGGAAGGTTGAGGATCCTTTCTATAAAGGTCTTTAGCGAATATTGTGTTGAATGAAAAATTTTGAGGAGGTGGATGAGTGGAAGAGATGTGAGATTTTGGGAAGATATAAACACTTTTTTAATAAGTAAAAAAGCTGGTGCGATGGAATGTGGTTGATGAACATTTCCAAGTTTTGCATTTCAGAAAATGCTTTATTGATATTTTTTTCGGATATAATTATTAAGTAATGGGAAGCCCAATAGTTGGATATCATCTTTTTCGATAATAGTGTATCTTTAAATAAATCTAAGGGAATCTCGGGTTTGAGGAAGCAAATTTCAGTTTTAGTTTTATTTAATTCTAAACCTATTTTAGAGCATTCTCTTTCGAGGTAGTTAAGGGCTTTGCTTATTTGATGTGGATTACCGCAAAGGGTGCCATCATCAAGGTACCATAGGTTTAGGTCGAGATCAAAATCAAATTTAAGATCTTTCATCATATTATGGATAGCTAAGCAGAAAAGAATAGGGCCAAGGAGGGTCGCTATTGTACTCCCTTTTCAGAATATATAAGGCTACCATTAAAGATGAGGGAGTGCTATTGTTATAGCAGATGTCTATGAAGCGCCAGTATTGGGGGAAATTATCGAAAAAAGATTCGAGTGCCGAGGAACGTGAAATTGTATTGAAAGCATTCTTAAAATCGATTTTACATAAAACGGAGTTTATTGGGGATGTTGGAGGTAGATTCATAAGCAGTGAGAGCCTATATCTACGTCTCCTTTAGTTCCGCATCCTAATTGATATTTGCCAAGCAGGGAATGAGTATCGGATTTTATTTTTTTTGCTATAATTTTAAATTATCTTCTAAAGAATCCTCATCCAGATCCTCTCTAAAATTGATTTTATCTTTATCAGAATATAATCTTGTATGTAGGTTGTTTTTTAAAGGAATCAAAGTCTTCTTTTTCAAGCCTATTACCTTTATTGGCCCATAATTTTATCAAGACCCAATCCAATTTAAATAGTGGGTAAATTAATGCTGATTGTAGATATTCATCTTTATAGTTATGTTCAAATCTATTGAAAATAAATAACATCAAAATATAAATTGTTCAACTGTATACCATCTATCTATGTCTTGCAGGATTGAATTAATAAGTGGCTTAAACTTGAAATTATTTAAAGCAATTTTTTAAAGTTTTAATATTATACTAATTATCGTAGGAGTGATATATCTTAAATATTCTAAAATCGAAAGAGCCGTAGCAGCAGTTTCCATAACATATAAAATCATATATATATGCATACAGGGTTGCCAGGTCAAAATTTTCAAATTGCGGGAGAAATTTGGTATTATGCGGGAGAAATATGAAAATTGCGGTAAAAATATAAGAATTGCTAAAAAAAAAATTTGCGGGCCGGGCCGGGATTTTGAATTGACTTAATTATCCGCCTATTATTTTTTATAATTAGTTTATATAAATACATAGTCGGTAACTATTTTTCAAAATAAAATAACATCTTGACATATTTAAATATATTAATTTATAAAAAAAAACCAACGATCTTGTTTAAATATAAAAGAATATAAACAAGATAAAATTTTATAAAAAAAAGATTTTAATTTTACAATTAAAAATATATTTTATGCGAATGTCCCAAACGACCTCAATTGGAAATCGTGTGTGGATATAACGTTATAGGAGGCGCTTAATTATCACGTATCACGTTTAAATACATAATAAGGTACTCCAAAAATAAAACTACAGTTGCGGCAATTGTAATCACTTATCTTGTAGTACAACATTCACAGAGATACTTATCATCACAATGTTGGTAGAATTTTTTTCCCATAATATTTAACGACTCTAATATAAATCAAAACTATACTTGTAGAACAAGAATGAGCAAGGCTATCATCAATGTTTTAGGACCTAAAACCAGGAGGTCAATTCTTGACGATTTGAAAGATGGACATACATATGCAATTCTAACAGATGCATCTAATAAGGGAAATATTAAAATATTTCCCTTGATCCTCCGCTATTTCAACAAAACTAAGGTCGTTTCAATAAAACTATAGAATTTTTTCCTCTCAAATAGTGAAAAATCCAAAGACATAGCTAACCATATAATGGTAAATGTAGCAGATTCGAGATTATCAATAAATTGCATATCAGTTATCTGATCTGATAATGCCTCAGTGAATTTGGTAAAAACAGAGTGTATTTACAGAATTGAGTCAGCACAATGTTGGTTGCGATATGTTCCTAATACCCGCCATCGATAGAATTTTAAAATTTTATAAACCTTTAAAAAAATATTTCTTAAATAAAGATTTAAAAGCTGTCCTAACATTTTGAAAATTTTTTTAAATAATGAATGGCAGAGGTATATTTAGAAATGATTACACATGTAGGAAATCTACTACATGCTGTTAATGTGTAGTTGCAATCAGAATAATCTTAACAAAGATTCACAAAATTATGCTGCAGATGTTTTCATCTTAACAATTAAAAATTGACAATAAATTATATGGTGCCATTGCTAAAACTTAATTATATTTTATTTGAGATTTAAATAATAGAACTAAATGTTTACCGTCGTTATTGAGATATTTATAAAATTCCTGGCATGGCATATTATATATTTGTTTAAACATTAAATCGGCCTCTAATGTTGTTAAAGCAATCCGATTTCTCTTCTTTTTCCAGGCAGTCCTCATCAGGATAAAAATGCGCTCGTATGAGGCATTAGAATGAGGTAAGGAGAAGACATACTCGCAATTTTTTCCAATCATGGGGATTTATCGTTATTACGAAAAAATTCTACTCATTTCTCCTCTGCTTTTAGACCATCTAACTTTAAGTATTTTGGCGAATCATAAAAAATAGAGAGAATTACTATTTCCTCAAACAAGACATCAATGTCTTTCGGTATTTTTAATATATTTATTAAATTATAAAAACCATCAATTGATGGTTTCTGTTCCAAGGTCATAATATTTAAACGTTTGTAAATAGAGTTATTAAAATCAAATTTTGGTTATAAATATTCTAAAATTGTCTTAATAAAAATATCTGCTTCATTTAAAAATGTATTAATAAGAGTATTATTTGAACATTTTAATATATTATTTTTAGCAATTGCGCCTTAAAATTTACAATTTTTAACTGTAGAGATGGTGAATCTTTTTTAATAAAGAATATTCTGATTGCAACTAAATATTAACAGCATGAAGTATATTTCCCACATGTGAAACTAATCCCAAATATGCTTCTGCCATTCCATACTCCAAAAAATTTTTCAAAATTTTAGGACAGCTTTTAAAATCTATTTAAGAAGTATTTTTTTAAGGGTTTGAAAAATTTTAAAATTCTATCGACGGCAGGTATTAATGACAACCACCTGATAGGTATATATCGCAACAACTCACGCCATTCCAAATCAGACCACTTCACCAACTCTTTTAATTCATTAACTCTTTAGTTGATGAACTAAATTCGTCAAAACATTTCATCACAATTATTTCGACATCCACAGATAGTACATTCATTACCTTCTTGCAAGAATTATGTAGTATATGGCATATACAGCCAATAGGTATTAATTCATTATTGTGCTGCCTCAATTCGGTAACTTTGGTTTTTGCTAAAATTTACAGAGGCATTATCAGCGCAGAAAGCTGACTAGCAAATCATTGATAACCCTGAATCAGCTATATTTACCATTATGTGGCTAGCTACATTGTTAAATTTTTCACTATCCGAGGAAAAAATTTTAACAGCTTTACTGAAATGTTCTTATTCTTGTTGGTTGAAATAACGAAGGATCGAGGGAAATGTTTTAATATTTCCCTTATTAGATGCATCTGTTAGAATTGTCATGGATGCCCATCTTTCAAATCGTCTAGAATTGACCTCTAGGATTCAGGTACTAAAACACTTGTGATAGCCTTGCTCATTTTTGTTCTACCACAAGTAAGGTTTGGACTTATATTGGAGTCGTTAAATATGATGAGAAAAAGATTCACCACATTGTGATGAAGCTCTGTGAATGTTGAACTACATGATAGATGTATACGATTTCCGCAAATGTAGTTGCATCTGTATTATTTATTATTTTTGAGAATATATTTGTAATGCAATCGATGTTGATTTACTCCCCTGTACTGACTTATATGAATGAAATGATGTTGATTTATTACTGGATAAAAATAAAACAGGATAGAAAGAAATTTACAAACTAGACATGTTTTTCGAATAAATATTTAAATTTAAAAATATTAAAATATTCAATTGATGTCTCTCAAAATTATTATTTATATATTAAAAACGTTAAAATACTAAAAAAAAATTGCGGGAGAAATTAATGAGGGAAATTTCTGATTGCGGTAGTTTTGCGGGAGAGAGATGTCTGCGTGTAAACTAAAAAATTGCGGGAGTCTCTTGCTGATGGGGGGGGGGGGAGGACATGGCAACCCTGTATACATATCATATTTTTTAATTATCACTAACCATACAATATATCTATGAACGAGTCATCACCTGAAAATCTCCATAATTCGGAATTATCAAATGATTCATCAAATTAGCCATTCTCCTATAAGACTAATAATTTCACGGAGTTATAAAAAGAGTTTCATCTTGTTATATCCGGTTTAATCAGATATCTTCCCATTTTACCATTAAAAATGCGTGCACAGTTTCGAAACTGTCCATGATACAATTGAGAAAATATATGAGTTTGGACACAAGTTTACAAAGGGTAAACTTTGTAAACCTTTATTTTCTTTATTGATGTAAAAAATGTTTCATATTGGGGCCATGGCAGGATTCGTCTTCATCGGAAGAAATATGTGCAATTCATATATTTTTTAAATATATTATAATATTAGAGTATAAGAACCTAAATTAACATATATATATGATTGATTAAATATATCAACAATTTAACAACAAAAATTTTAATCAAAAATGAAGTTGGTGGTTATTACAATAAAATATACTAATTCCATATTTTTTAAGAAATTGTTTAAAGTAACGAGCAACGTCTTATGCTACTGTTAATAAAAAAAAGAAGAAACGCCTTACCTCTTGAAAAAGAAAACACAACTGGCGTTGCTTTTATTCAAAAAAGGTAACGCCGTTGTTATTGGCGTTATTTTATAACACTAATGTTAATCTAAAACAACAAATCCCAATTACTATATGCAAAATGCAAATCAAATTTAGTCTCTATTCATGATTCAATGTCCACCATGACCTAAAAAATAATATTCTGCTTTAATGTTCATATTATTGTCTTTTTTGAGATATCTCGACTGTCCAATTTAGATCTATTTTTTATTTTTTTTAAACTACCGTTATATAGTAGCCAGGCTACAGCCAATATCGAGTCTCATAATTTATAATACAAAAAAAGGTTCAGTTTTTAAAATAATGATAGTTTTTCTTTAAATATTTCGGTAATTTAATTATTTTTTTTATTATTATGTACTTTTAATTTTTGTTCTCTTGAATCTTGATATCAACCTCAAAAATTTTCTTATTTTAGTAATAACTTTTTTATTTATATTGTTTAGCAAATGGTATTGAATGGAAGTATTTAAAAAAGCATTATAATTCGTGATATGATTCAAAGTCTAAGAAGTTTCATGCTTAAAACTTTGTCTTAATATGATATTTAGATTCATATAAAATTAATAAATACTCGATTCAAAATATAATGAGATTAACTATTTTATATCTACATCAATTAAATAAATCGATTAGAACAATTGTATACATTTACCTCATCTTTCTTATGCTACTATACAACAATAATTTAATATATTTTTTACAGCATATTCTTTTATAAGGGTCATTTTTATACCCAATTTATTTATTATAATTTAATTAAAAGCAATTTATTTAAAATCTAATATTTTCATTTCCAAAAAACATACATATCACATTTTTAAGAATTGAATAGCCATTTTTTAAATATTAATTTCAAATGTTAAAAATATTTTTCCTAATTTCAAATCCAATAAAATTTACCAACTTTATTGCTTTACATTACTTTCTATAATACATTATATTAAGAGAGATTTTTCTCTCTCCTAAAACTTTTAAGATAATATATTTTTACATTATATTTTTATTCCAAAAATTTTAACCATTTTCTTCTCTTTTAGATTACTACTCCTTACTCCACTGTACACTTCCCCATAAACAATACTCGTTAACTTTTCGTACTTTTTTATATAATATCTGACGATTTTAGTTACAAAATAATCTAATGAACCTTTCATCAAACGCTGTCTAACTTTCGAAATAAAAATATGATATCAGGCTTCTTTATTGGCATCAAAGCGTAAGATTCTAATCTGAAAAAACTTTTCCTCCTTTCCAACCCCTTTATCCAGTGGCGTAGCTACGGGGGTGGTTTTCAGGTTAGGACCCCTCCCAGAGCAAATTTTTTTTTTATATATTATACTTTCAAAAGACTTAAAAGTGCTTTTATATCAATTATATTACTATTGAAATTATTCTGGATAGTATTATTATAAGGTCATTGAGAATAATCTACTAAATTATAATAACATATTATTGATGTATTTAAAAAATATATTTATTATATATTATCGAAGATATGGTTATGATTTGTAAGATAAACCCGGCCGAAGGCCCGGCAAAAAGGCCGAAGCCCTGTCAAAGGGGGTCTGGGGGGCGAAGCCCCCCAGCTTTTATATGCATGGACCCCCTCTAAGGAAAATTCCTAGCTACGCCACTGCCTTTATCTATCTCTTCATCCATCAGAATACACAGCTAATCCACCCACAACAATAACCTATGCCATCATCTTTTATATATGATACACTTATTTCATGCTCCCTCATCCCGCATGATAGTTTTATTTAAAACTCGCATTATCATTATATGATCTCAAGAATTCCTTCATCTTAAGATGCAAGTAGCCAAGTCTATTAGCCTTTTTTTAATATTTCTTTACTTTGAATCATTCGCTTAAGCTTTTATCTAAAGAAACATTATGCTACATTCTCAAGATTATTTCCAATATTATTTTCAAATTTATTTGAATTTTTCACATTCTATTTTTAAAAATTTCAATTTAAAACATCAAAAAATTTTTTTCTTCATCTGGTCTAGAATTATATTATAAATTTCCCTTGAAATTCTGAGAGCTAATAGCGTTTCTACGAAAGAAGATATTTTTTTTACTTGAAAAAATATTTTTTTATTGAAAAATATTTTATGTCTCTATAATATATTTATGAATAGTCAAAAAGCATTGCTGATTATAGATAGCTATAAAATAGTTGACTAAATAATTTTATTTTAAATAATATATTAAAATAAACTTTATAGATAAATGTTATTAAGATTGAGGTAATTATGTAAAAAATTAAAGACTGCTATAAAAAATGCACACAATACTAAAGAACGTTAATCATACAGTATAGTATTTTTATTTTGTATATATTAACTTATATTTATATTTAATTTATTATAATATAATTGTTACCTTTGTTTTTGGTGGGTTAAAAAGTGTTCTAATTCACCATATTTATTCCTTACGTAAACTTGCTTTCCTTCAAAAATAAAAAGTAAAAATATTTTATGCCTATTATTAATTAAATTCAATTTGATAAGGCATTGCTCAATGGGATCTCGTGATTATACCAATGGAAGCCTAAATGGACCAAGTGAATATTCTTATAAGAGGAAATTTAATTCGCTTGAACCGTCAAAAGTTCTGCATATATCTAATTTACCGTTTGATACTACCGAGAGAGAACTTAATCAATTTTGTTCTCCATTTGGTGTTTCAAGGAAAATAATGATTATTAAAAATAAAAATCAAGCATTTATTGAAATGGAATCAGAGTATGATGCTACCAATCTAATGGACTATTTTCAAATTTTTGATATACATTTACGAAGTAATAAAATTGTCATACAATATTCAAATCACAAAAATCTATCTGTAAAACATGATAATGATTATGATGATACATATTCTAAAACAAACACTTCACCAGTATTACATGTTAAAATTGATAACATGTCATGTCCTATTACCATTGATGTTTTATATCAAATTTTTTCTAAAAATGGTCAAGTTATGAAAATTGCAACTTATAATAAATTAGGTGAATTTGGAGCTTTAATTCAATATTCTGATAGTTTTACAGCATCCAATGCACGCACAACTCTAAATGGTCAAAATATATATAATAATTGTTGTAAGCTTCGAATAGATTTTCACAAAAAAGATGATCTCCATATTTCACCAAATGATCCCCTTTGTCGTGATTATACTCTTCCACTCAATGATAGGAGTATTTTAAACAATCCTATATTTAACAATATGCCAAATATTGCTGCTGCCTCTATGCTTGGTCCACAACTATTGCAAAATGTTATTGGAGTTAACAAGAATTCTCTTTCGCCAAATAATGATTTTAATATGCGAAATGATAAAAGGATGAAAAATAATAATTCTTCTAATCCACCAACACCAGTTTTATTAGCTAGTAATTTAAGTAAAGAAATGTCTACCCCTGATAAAATATTTGCACTTTTTGGTGCATTTGGAGATGTCCAAAAAGTAAAAGTTCTCTACAATAAAAGAGATGCTGCCTTAGTACAAATGATGGATACAACTCAAGCGGGTATGGTTTTAGACTTTTTACATGGTAGCATTGTATTTGGTAAAGAAATCAGGATTACCTCATCAAAATATCACGAAATTTCATTCCCTGCCATACCCTTAAATGAAGAGGGTTCTTCTGATGATGAAAATGGGGAAAAGAGACTCTTAACAAAAGATTACACCAACTCTCCTTTGCATAGGTACCGTAAAGCAGGTTCTAAAAATTATAATAATATATGTCCACCTAGTTGCATATTACATATTTCCAATATTCCTTCTACACTTACTGAAGATGACATTAAACACATCTTTAAAGATTCTGGTTTCTTTGTTGATAGATTTAAATTTTTTCCTAAAACACGTAGCATGGCTCTAGTTAGATTATCAACAGAAGAAGATGGCATAAAAGCTTTGGTGTTATTAAACAATTATACTGTCAGTGGAGAAAAGGGTGATTTGGCTGAGAAACATTTGAGAATATCTTTTAGTCCATCTAAAATGTGAATTTCTTGAATGAAAAGGCATAAATACCTAAGTATGTTAAATGTTTTTTTAAATAAATTGATTCCTTATCTTTTTATATCATCATTTTTTAATCTATAATTCTCAATCATATGTAAATACAATTACTTATATATATGTAAATAAAATATTTAAGACATGATTTATATAGATATAAGTTTCAATTTTCATTATCTGGGCATCTATTTTCCTCTTTTTCATGTATATATTTGTTCAGTAATTTTTTATTATCTTATATTCCAATTCTTAAATGTATTGATCTTTTTTTTGTATTTTCACATTGATATTTCTTATTAGCTTCATCTATTTCTTATTCATGATTTTCGCAATTATTTCTTGATATAAATAAATTTATCAAATTCTAAATGTGTTGTATCTTTTTCTATTATAATATTATTCTATGAAATTGCAACAAAATCTTTTAACACAATTCACAAACAATTTAAGTCTTTTAGAAAAACTATGTCATGTATGTTATATCTTAATTTTTCAACAATTTGTGTGATTGCATTAAGTTACTAATATTTAAACATTCAATAACTTCATGCCAAAATCCTATATTTTATCAGTTTAAAAAGAAATTTCTTTTATCTACATAACATGTAATCTTAATGGGACATTGCTGTGCATTTGCATACTTTCTATCCTTAAAATTTTTAATATTTAGCAAGCACCCTTCATTCAAATTAAAAATTCTCAAAGATGATCAGTTCTTAAAGTTATCCTAATATTTTTGAATACTTGATTGTGTAATGAATGTCTGCGGTTATAAATTTGTATTATTGGATTTCCTTTTACACCAATAATTTTAATCAAATTATGCTAAGAGGCTTGACTTACTGATATTCAAATGAACATTATACACTTGTCATAGGGGGGGGGGTATCAGTTATACTATTATCAATTAAAAAAACATGTTTTACAAAAGATAGTAACAGTTGCCAACAACCCTCTATCAAAATCTAAATTTCAAACTGCTTCAGACAAAATCAAGATTTATTTTATATTTAATAATATTTCAAATAAAGCCAAAATATATGAATCAAGGACAAAAATTTTCTTTACCAAAAGATCTTAGTAAAAAGATACTGGACTAAAATACCAATAAATAGATGTTGTACAAAAATACCTAAATTTATAAAAAAAATTAAATGCTCTATAGGTGAACATTTTTAAAATTACCCCTTTTTAAGCATTTAGACAAATTTCTATAATTGGTTGATATTTAATCTGGTGACTTTTGCCTAAGGTAATTTATGTTGGGGTATTTTTGACTAGGAAATTTCTGTCTGTGATTCATTATATATATATATTGAGAGAATTTTTTTTGAATCCTGTTTGGAAATAGTATAAAGCTTAACCTAATAATAACTGTTTAAAGAGTTCTATTCTATTCAAAGGATGTTACCCCTGGGTTTGAAATTGTTTAGTCTATCTACACAATTTAAGTATGTCGATTCTGGCCAATCAAAGTTATTTATTGGATAAGATCACCCAATTATGTTATAAAATTATAATGGGGAAATCACAGATTTTCTAAAGCTTTTTTTTTGGAGCCAAACTTTTTCTGAAAAAATGGTTATATCAGATCAATTGCAGTTAGCAGAGTCGAAAATTATGACTAAGCTTATAGGCAGAGGGATCAGCAAACAAGCTAGCATATTACTTCCTCTTTAATTAGTTGTATGAACAATCAGAATGGAGGCAGTTGCAGATATTTTTGCTCAACATTTATTCATAATGATTTCAGCAATGCTTGATACCATTTGCAGGAAATATTTATCTCACAATTCATAAAACAATATCCAGTTACCACAAACTATCCTTTCCATAAAAAGTAAATATTTAGTTCTTAATCAAATGCACTATGCTAAAAATTTCTCATTTAAGCTCTCCCATTAGTGAGGAGCTAATAATCTCTTATCCTTTTCAACATCTTTAAAATTCTTGTCAATCAAGCCTAATAATTTTGAAATTGCAGCTAGTAAGATACTAGACTAGATTAAAAGCGATTTTTAAAAAAATGAGGCTGAGCAATTGGTACATAAAAAATAAACGGCTCGGGTTTGATAATTCTACATAAAAATTTGGGCAAGGCCTCACGAATCTGAGATGTTTTGTAAAATTTTAATAAGTCAGCTTGGGGCATTAAAACTTTGCTATATTTTTTTAAATTTAAGGCAAATATTTTAATTTACACTATTTGAAAATAAATTACATGCGAATTTATTTTTATTAGTAAAAGCTATCTAACTCAAATACTAAATCTATAAATAAAATAGTGAATTCACAAAAAATTAAATAAGTTATTTATGATATGATCCAATTACAAATACAGATATCAAAACACAATTATTTATAAAACGGTTGTTATATAAATAGATATCCATAGGGTAGATATAAATGGCATAATTGACATTAAGAAAAATTAGATTAAAAAATGCTGGCAGGAAATTTTGTCTAAAAAGGATTAAAAGGTGCAGGCAGGACCTCATTTTTCGTAAAATTTTTGGGTCAGGGGATTAGTAAAAAAAAATTATGCTAGACAAATATTTAAATAATGAGCCAGAGAACTTGTGCGAAAAACCTTAAGGCTTCATTATTTATTTAAATCTCTGCCTTCAGTGCAAGTCACAAGTGCAGACAATAATATAACAACATTTATCAGTTCTCGATCCTTTTTTAAGTATGGCTAGGATGGAATGGACAAAGTTTATGGTAAATACATCCGAATTATAGACAGAAAGAAATATTGGGATTTAGCACTTATGAAAACTCTTGATTACATTATTTTGAGTTTTCTATCTTAGGCTAGATCCACATTCAATGAACTCATTAATGAAAGGTTATGAATTCTTAAAGGTTATTCAATCCAAAATGGCATTGAATAATCAGTTCAGCTGTGCTATATGTAACAAATTTAATATCCATTTTTTGTTTCCCAGATGCAGCAAATATTGAACTTCATCACATTCTTTACACCTTTATCAGAACCTTCTAATCTATTTATTGAGAATAGACATTGATGATATTACACGAATTCCATGCATACAACGATATTGGATTCTCATTTAAAGAAACGAAGTCCCCATCTAATATTAACAAGAATGCTATAAATAGAACCTATAATTTAAAGATTGCCCAATATACTCGATTTTTTTTGTACCAACGTTGATTTGGCGAAGAACTTTTTCAAACATGTCTGTTCATCAATTGGGGGAGCCTTGCGAATAACTTAATTGTCCCAGATGATTAGAATTCTTTCCAATTTTTGCTTTTACTAAATTTCTATTTTTTTAATACTCAATGAATTTTTTATTTTAAAATATATATTATTGCCCTTTTTGGTTCTGTTATATTTGTATTTTTATCATAATCATCTTATGTTCAATTAAATTTTTATTATTAGTTGCCATATTAACTGTTTCTTTTTATATAATATTTTTATAACATAATTTATATTTAATTTTTTATTATATGATATTAAAAATGTAACTCTTTTCAAGATTTTCGTTCTACTATGCTAAAAATCATTATTTTCACCCAGTGATATCTAATTTTGCCTTTATAACTGCGGTTATCTTTGTAGCATTTAATTAATAAAATGCTGGTACTTATTTTGGGATATTCTATATTCTCAAAATAATCCTTTGTTCTAACCGCTGCCTTCTAAACTCTAGTAATTCCAATCTATGGGATGATATCTGGAGAAGGTTAACCTATGGATATTATAATATTTGCAAGGCTTTTGTAAATTTCAGTATGACAAGGTGCCCCCCCCTTTAATAGAAGATGCAATTTGTTTCATGTCCAAATAACTAAATTAGTGGATCAGTACTACATTGAGAATATCTTGATATTTAACAGCTTTTATTATATTATCAACCCCATAGTTTTATATACTATCTGAAAACCTAGCAGTTCCTAGGTAATTAAGATTAAGCTTTCTACTTAAAGCCTTATAACCAAATATCGTACAGACCCAAAACTTATACCTTGTTTGATCAATATTCGCTGATAGTTGATATACAAGTGCAGAAATCTCATCAATTCATATTTTTGTAACATACCGATTTTTATAGTATCCTTTTCCCTTGAAGTAATTATCTTAGAGATCCCCCATTTTTTACGTTAAAAAAGTGCGATATTTTTATATTTAATAATATATCTAACGCCTCGTTTATAGTAAGCGGTATTTGCTCAAGCGACGCCAAATCACAGCTAAAATATCTGAAATATACATAAGCAGCTCTCGCGATTTAATCATTCCGCTCAGTATTTATAAATTATATCTATTATCACGTTTACTATAAACAGAGCATAATGGTAGATTGACTTATAACTAATTGGTCCGCTATATCTGCCAGAATCTCCTCTTAGCTGAATTAATAAAGATCTCATGAATATGAATATTTGAGGGCTTGCTTTTACTAAGCTGAATAAAAAAAACTTTAAAAGCTAAAAATTAATTAAATTATATAATATAATAAAAAAAGTTATAAGCAGGCGAAGGTTAATTTAAAAAAAAGATGGATAAATTAATTGTCGTTAAATTGCAACAGTGGTGTCTTCAAGTTTTGAAAAGATATAAATGTTATAAAATACAAGTATTTATGATGCCTAAACAAGAAAAGCAATAGGGAGTTAAGAAATATAAATATGTTTGCAAATAGCGAAAAATTAAAAAACAAATATGCGTGCTGAACTGAAGATATAGTAAATATAAATCAATACCTAAAAAAGAATTCGTGTACCATTGCTTTTTTTTAAAAAGTTTTTTTTATATTATATTCTTATATAACCACAAGAAAAATCTTAAAATATAATTGAAAATAATATCCTTTATTTGTATTATTATATTTGTAATCTCCTATCCAAATACTTCTTTTTTAAAACTGTTTTTATGTGGATATAGGACACTATAATACTCAGCTGATGATATGTATGGCAATATAAATCTACACCAAATTTTATTAGTTTTTTTTAAAAAAATAAATAAATTATTATAAGCAATTTTTATCAATTTATGACAATCCCACAAAAATATGTTATTTATATTAAGAATCGCATCTTCAGACAGTACTGGTTATGAAATAAATTAGTGGCAAAGAAATGTATAAATTTGCATTTATAGAGATATCACAAAATCAAAAAGGAAAGATATATCCAAATTGCTAAACAGCTCTTGGATGAATTGCCTCGTTTTAAAATGGTAACGGGTTGTGTTTAAGAGCTCACAAACGTCAGAATAGAAACACACATTATCGAAAACCTCAGGGACTTCATGTCTCAACCTAAAATATTTTTTTTTCGCGAATAAAAAGGGTAGGTATAAATATTAAATTTCCTGTATTATCAAATAATGCGAAGCAGAAACACGTCAAGAATAAATTGCTAACATTTATTTATATATATTTTATATTATATTAAATTTTTTTTTTAATATTTAAAAATCTATAAAAATATAAGACAAAACATGATTTTATGAGTTCTTTCTTTTCATTCATAAAAAATACTCAATGTTTGTCAAAGCTATTTTGTGTATTATAAATTTGAAAAAAACTTGATTAAATCTCGGCAAGCCGTTTTGAAGGAATAAAAGATGCCGATTTTATTGGCTATTAGTCTCATAACCCGTGTACAAGATTCGGAATAAACAAATGAATGATTATTCGATAAACCAAGACCACATTTTAAACAAAGATTATGAGAGTGGATGTACGTTTGGCTATTTTCGGATGATGAGCGTTTATCATTATTTTTCCCCCAGTCATTTTTAGAATTTTTAAAAATTGCGGGATAAATAAATTTGTCCTTTTTTTTAGACGCGAATTCACCTTCCACGTGTGACATCAAAATTTGTGGTACGGAGGTAAGGGAATTGTTAGATTTCGATTCCTTGATGCTAAGAGGTGACTTAGATTTCTCGGAGAAATTATCATCAAACAGTTTATGACGATTGTGGAGATATAATGGGATCGACGGTACAGCATGAAGGTCATCTGGGAGAAGAATTTAAAAAAAATGACAAAAAGCTAAATATAAAAATTGGAGACCTTTTTCAGGGCTACAAAGTTTTTTTTTTACAAACCTGAGCAAGGTCGGTAAATGTACCATTGCAGGTGATGGTATAAAAAATTGTTAATGATAACAAAAAGATTTTAGATCGGCTGTTTCTAATTTAAGAATTTTTTTGCCCTTACTAATATAATACTAGAGAATGTAGCGGATATCAATTTTTTTTAACGGATTCTAAAATTTGAAATTACTCGGCAGAGTTTAGTATCGGATTTTATAATTTGTTTAAAATATTTATTAAATCTTTTAAGCGTAGAATGTAGATTTAATTTAATAAAAAGAATATATTAAAATTTACTAGTATTTTCAAAAGATAAACATAAATAATTGACTAATTTTTCAATATTATTCACCTGGTTAATTTTTTAATATGTTCTAGTTTGTTAAATTTGCATAATTTTAAACAAAAAAATGATAAAAAAATATTTTTTTTGACTAATAAATTTTCATTTAAAAAAAGGAACGGGGATAGGAACCGGTAGATTCAAGATTTTCCCTTTTTGATCTAGTACACCTCTAATTATATACTACAGATTTAAAGCTTAATAAAAAGTTACAACATGCTAAAACCAATTCTGGATTGGTATACGTGGCATTTCTACTTATTCTAAAACGCTTATTTAATGACAAGATTTTTCTCAGGATTTAGTCAATTCATATCAAAACTATTATTTAACAATTGAGGAATGAAGTGAAATAGATTCTATATCAAAGATACTGAAACAACTAAAGAGTAACAAACGATTAATAGAGTGAGCAATTAACTTTGAGTAGTTCTTATGCTACATGGCTAAAGTGTATCTTATAGGTTGAGATTACCGACACTCCTCTTGCTAATGTATTAGCAACTATAATGAGAATAGGGGAACGTGACTATCTTACAAAAAATTTACTTCTTTCTGCCCTGTATTTGGATCATAGATACAAAATTTTAATATAAGAAGCGACACTTTTGGCAAAACGGCATTTAATAAATTTATGGATGAGAATGCAGAAAATCGAGGATGTTATTAATATTGTAGATGATTAAATTAGTGAAGTTGACATGCAATCTCCTAATGATGATCTAGAACAATTGTTGAGGCAGAGAAAAAGTAAAAATCCTGAAGATTATTAGTCAAAAAAATGATGAAAGAAACAGAACTTTAGTGGCATGTTTCTTAGGTTAGATACATAAATTTTAATATAATATATGTTTGCTTTTTATTTAATATTTTAGATCAAAGTAGAATAAACCAAGACCAGGATTTACTATATTGGGAAGGAATGAAGAAAACCCAGCCTAAAATAATGCTGTCTCGTCCTGGCAGTTCAAGCCACATAAGTCAGCGTGGAAAGAGAACTTTCTTTATTAAAGCTTATATTATCACCATATAGATCTAACATTAATGAATTATAATATATATTAATTGTACGCTTGAATAAGCCTTTTAAATAGATGCATTATAAATATAACCTAATGTCATATTCTTATTTTATCTTCTATATCTGTTAAAAGATATGTATATTATATAATAAAAACAAACTATAAAATTAATTTGAATAGAGATAATAGTTTGAATTTTGAAAAATTATGTTAATTTGATGATTTTTATTAATGAATGTTTGATGCTATTTTAATATATAAATATAATTTTTATAGGACACCAATTTTTAATTTCAATTTTGAACTGAACCTGCATGAACCTGTTCCGAAACCGGTTCGAATCTGAACCGAACCTTTAAACATAAACTTGAAATTTTAAATAATCAATCATAAAACAATACTTTGGTCTATGAAAATTTAAAAAAAAAAGCTTCTATGAGGTGACATCTGACAACTATAAGAGAGTAGAAGTTTCGGTCAATATAAAGAGCATTTTACTTATTTATAAGATTTTTTTGCAAGAGAGGAACCGACTTAAAGAAATCAAAAGAAGGAGGAGTTTATGTATTATTTTTTTTTATAATAGAATTTTACTATAGCAACGTAAATATGAGATTCCGTCCTTGGATCTAGAGCGCGTTGAGAGACTACCATTGCACCAGATCTAAGGTAATGATATATAAAAAAATATACTATAGTTATAAATGAGGATGAGAGCGATAAATTTTAAAATTGATTTGTATATAAACTAAGGCCCCTTTATCGGACCTATTTTAAAGGGCTATGACCAAGAAGATATTACATTTTTTTTTGTACGTCTAGTCTGTTCAAAATGTTTAAAAGACCTATGCAAATCCTAAAAGTAAAGTAGATAAGACATAATTAACCTGTAGCCTATCAATGCTGTCGAATGGCTTTGCTTAGGGTTGTCAAATCACTTAACTTTGGGCAACTCCAATACTGCTTAATCAAGCTTTTACTTAAAAAATTGACTTTTGGTCCTATCTAACTTCTAATTGTGGTTTTCATTCCAGTTTGGTCCACCAAAGAGGTCAGATATTTTTAATATCCACGCTTTTTCCCCGTTGTTTTGCATCTGGTGTATCTTATTGCTAATAATTAGCAGCTTAGTAGGAGAGAATAATTTAGAACAACCATATCAAGATTTGGCCCTTCCATCCCTTTTTAAGTCCCCCCCCCCCTCTCCCATAAAAAATATATAGAAATGAATTAATATCTAATTTGCAAGATTATGACCATTAGTTCCTTTACATCTTTATTGTGCCTTGAACAATAACAATTTGGGAACTTTTGTTTTTTATTCGATTTTGAGTTATAGGTTGAACCTTCCTAAATGACGTACCTCTGTAAATCAAACACTGGAGAATGGTAACAAAAGAATGCCGTCACTATATACGAAGGTTTAGTTTGCTAACAACCTCTTCCAAAATATTACCCCTAGTTTATCTAACATTTCAATAGGGCTTATAATAGTGCTGATTAAGTCAAAGCTAAAAATAATTCCATATCTGATAATTGTGAGCCCTGATATCGCCGGTCTATGAAGTTTGTTGCTCATTGGTATTTCTTGCAATAAAATATACACTTTTGAAGCATTCGCATATTTTCATTAAAAAATTCAAAACGGATTAATTCATTACCTTTTTATAGATAATTATCACTATATTAGACTTCTAAAACTCCAACTTATAATATAGAAATTCTATAAAAAATACATGAAGATTTTTCATTGTCCAATATACAGGGTTTCCCATTCAAAAAAGGAAAAGTGCCAATCAAAAAAGGAAAAGGTCCGATCAAAAAAGGAAGAGGGTCAATCATAAAAGGAAAAGGTTCAATCAAATAAGGAAAAGGTCCAAACAAAAAAGGAAAAGTGTCAATCAAAAAAATGGAAATTCCCAAAAAGAAAGGAAAAAGTTCAATCAAAAAGGAAAAGTGTCAATCGAAAAAAGAAAATTCCCAAAAGGAAAGGAAAATTGTCAATCAAAAAAGAAAAATTCCCATTCAAATAAGGGAAATCGTAATTTTTTTAAATTTTTATTTATTTTTGTTATTCCTTCTTAATTTATTTCTAAATTTTTGCGTACGTTTTTTTCTTACTGTATCTTTTCTCAATTTATTTCTAACTTTTTGCGATTTTCTTTATTTTATTTTTCTTACTATATCTTTTCTCAAATTTTTTCTTCTCATTTTTGATAATTATTTTAAAAATTATATTTAATGTTTTTGGCAGACAACTTGCTAAATTAAATAAATCGTTTGGTTATAATGTACCTTTTTAAAATTAAATAAGTTTGAACTCTAATACCAAACGCTATATAAATTAATAAAATATAATCATTTTTAAATTCTTATTTTTAAAATTATCAAAAATGAGAAGAAAAAAAATTGAGAAATGCTCAAAAAAATAAAGATTAATAATGATGAGATTGAAAAGGTTAAAAATATATGTAAAAGATTACAATGAAAAAATCATAAAAAGAATATTGTATGTATGATGAAAAAAAAACGTAAAGAATTGTTAAAAAAATGGACCTAAATTTAAAAATTATTTTTAAAACAAAAGAATTATCAAAAATGAGAAGAAAAATAAATTGAGAGAAGATACAGTAAGAAATATAACGTAAAGAAGTCGTAAAAAGTTAGAAATAAAGGAATAACAAAAATAAATAAAAATTTAAGAAAAATTGACAAGCAATTTAAAAAACTTATGATTTTCCTTTTTTGAATGGGTTTTTTGATTGACACTTTTCCTTTCCTTTGGGAATTTTCCTTTTTCGATTAACACTTTTCCTTTTTTGATTGGACCTTTTCCTTTTTTGTTTGACACTTTCCCTTTTTGATTGAACCTTTTCCTTTTTTGATTGAACCTTTTCCTTTTTTGATCGGACTTTTTCCTTTCTTTTTAGGAATTTTCCTTTTTTGATTGACACTTTTCCTTTTTTGTTTGGACCTTTTCCTTTTTTGATTGAACCTTTTCCTTTTATGACCTTTTTCTTTTATGTTTGAAACTTTTCCTTTTTTGATTGGGACTTTTCCTTTTTGGAAAACCCTGTAATATGCCTTTACCTCATAATTTGTTGAAAATATAATTAAAGTTTAACCCATCCGTGGGCGTATTAAATAAAAAAAAATATTTATTTTCTACAAACTTTAGTTAATATTTTTGATAGGGCTGAGCTGATCCACATATTTTTCACTGATCCGATCCGATATTGCTTCAAACCCGATCCGATATTTTTACTAATTTTTAATCACCCCCGTTTGAACCAAATGTAATTAAGAAATCAATATTTTTTATGCAAAAAATCGAATATTTTTTTATTTCTACAATTAAGACTATAATAAAAAAATATATATTTAATAATATATCCATTTTATGTTGGAATTATAAAATTGTAATATTTAATATATATAATTATCATATTAGATTTTTTGAGAGCCTCTAAATTTTCTGGGAATAAGCTTCTACGATATGGACAATCTATATCTCTTTCCGTACTGAAGGCAGACTCAGATGATTCCGTAGATAACGCATTTTGAAAAATTATCTTTGTCTTTTGTAAATATTTCCATAATTCAATATTTAAAAAAATTCTTTAAAGTATAAAAAAAATGGCGTTATTTAAAAAGATTTAAAATAAATAAAACTTTTGGTGTTGCTTACTATTTTTATAAAATAAAATTTTTAAAATACTATAAAACTATTATAAAAAATAAATAAAATTTTAGAAAATTATTTAGAAAATATTATAATAATGTAAAATAAATATACATAACATAAAATAACAAAAATAGGAAAAGTAAGATCGGATCGAGGTTTTTACAGGTATCGGCCCGATCCGATATTTTTGGAAAACGCTAAATATCGGTACCGATCCGATCCGATATTTAATTTCGGCACAGCCCTAATTTTTGCACTTTATTCCTATTCTGCATTTCTTATTATAATATAAATATATTCGTCACTAAAAAAAATTTCGGATTAAATTAGTTGACATTTTTTAAAAAATAAAAATATTTAAAGATGTCACATTTTTATATAACATAAAATTTAGGGTGTTGTCCCAATTTTCCCATATGAAGGAGTCTTTATTTTTGAGATACATATATAAAACAGCTAATCCCTATTAAACAATTATTATAGTAAATAATTTAATATCTTTATTAATAAAATTCTAAAAATTAATAAGAATAGTACCTTCGATAGCTTGATTAAATCGTGTGGCAACCATATTTGAAAGCAGAGGGTGCCATTCCAACCAACCGGACAACTTTAATTTTTATAATATATTAATTAGAATAAAAAAGATTTATAGTTAGAATGCATGACATTTCTGAATATATAAAAAGGTGATGGATAAAAGTATAAATATTAGGTATAGTCGCCTTACCCGAGGATAGCCAATTTTATAACTTAATAATATCAAAAACAGGTACAAATTATTTCTTAATTTTTGTAAATTTGGGAATCAAAATGAATGCTTGTTTTCTAATCCCTACTATAGACCTTTCTCATACCTCCAAATTCATATCATTTCATCTCTCACCCAACTATGCCTAGATTATTTAGCTCATCTAATTGCTTTCATAAAGCAAAATAGATATGTTATAACTATATGAATCATCTCTTTACCCTCACCACCTAAAATCTTTGTTCAAAGTCTTTCTCGTTCACGAGGCTTTATTTAAAGGTGTATTCAGCATAACCAAAACTTTTAGGCAATGGATCCCCCTATTTTTAAAAAGAAGCATATTCTGATCTTGCATGGTATAATTAAAGAACCTACTCACTGGAATAGGGTTTAAAATTAAAATTCTAAGATTCCGTTGGTTCCAAATCATATTGACCTAAATCCTGCGAAATTGAAATCCCCTCATCTCATATTCCTATCAACAATGGTTTTCATTTGATGCAATCTCTTCTTTCGTTAATTCTCCATACACCCATCACAGATTACGAATTAGCCTTAGCCCTCGGGATACGAAGTAAAAACACTCGCATACATCTCCCATTAGAACCTTTCATAAAACTTAAATTCACCTCTTGTTGCCCTTCCGTTGATCAATTACTTTCTTAGAACTTTCCCCTCGAAGTCAATCATTCTGTCATTTTAAAGATTAAACTGGCTAATCAAAATGAATTTAAAATATATAAATTCAAATGAAGATTGAGGTATTGGATTAATTAAAGCTTAGGATTATTGAAATTTATATTAACAGAAAGTTGACATGAAAATGAAACATGAAGATGATACGAAATAATAAATTAAGGATATTAAGATTTATATATATATATATTGATATTATTCAAAATCTTTGTATGGTAAAATACCAAATTAAATCATACTGTTAAATTATTTAAATATAATGTCTCATTTATAAGTACTCCTTTAGAAAGTTCATATAGTGGAAACTTATTTATAAGAAAAAAAACTAGCATACCTTTTAGATACCAACTTTAAAAGTTTATTTGCTAACAAAGTCAAGTCAAATAAAAATTTATAATGTCCAAATATTTATGAAAAATAAATATTATATTGTGTTATTTATAGGATTGATAATATTCTCAATTTTTTCGATATGAATAAATATATAAAAAAAATTCTAAAAATATACCACAGAAGAATATAACGCCTAAGGAAAAGTTATTTATTCAATATGCATCCATTTTAATAAATTATTACTTTAAGTAAACTCTTATAAATTAAATTTAACAATATATTGAATCAATACAATTATATTTATTAAACAGGGCATACAAAAATTATTAAAAAACTAAGTTTATTAAAAAATTTATAAAGTAACTTTTATTGTAACTAGTAACTGTAACTGGTCACATTTTTAAAGAGGTAATTTGTAAGTAACCAGTAACTTTTCAAAATTAGTCTTTAACAACACTAGCTATGAGTTATTTACAACAGTTTATGACGTTATGACGTGTCTCTTTGTATTAGTATCATAATTAGAAAATGGATATAAAAAATTTATGCGAAAAAAGGAAGATACTTTTCTTTCCTTTCTAATTCATCTTCCATAGTATCGTTTCCGGCATTTTCTTTTTCGTTCGTAATGGCGGCAGTATTGAAAGGTGTGCGCATCAAATTACGATAAAATCGAATGTCGTCATCAATATTTGTCGAGATGATTTCAGGACTCGATTTGTCGGTGTTACTAGGGCAATAAAACTGGGAGTAGTGAGGATTGCATCGGATAAAATTAAGGCAATAAAAACAAGTCCTGTATAATTTAATTACACATGTTTTTTTTAAAATAAGTTAATTATAAAGTCTATAACTCGTTATGAAAGCGCCCCTCCCCCTTTCCTTCCTCTAAACCAATGACGGGTTCGCTTTTTAACTAAGATGGGTACCCTCTTGATATTTTAATTACCCGATTTATTTATATTCCCCCTTCCATATCAGAGGGCTATGAAATATCGGGTATGGATATAATATGACCTAGCATGTCTAAAAGTAATTTGAGCACGTCCGAATGATAATAGCTATCGAGGACCAATAATATATGAAATTGATGGAAAATAGACCGTCAAATAATTTTACCAATAAATACATATCATTAATCTATTTCTTTCTCTTTTTTTTAAAAAAAAAAATTTACGCTTTAATAGGTATAGGAGATTTTGTGGAAGTGAATAAATGCGTTAATTCTATTATGGTAAAATAAACGAAATCTTTCAAATCTTGATTCCATTTTTCGTATAATACGGGATTATCGACATCAGAAATATGAATACTATGGCTATCATTAAGATTATTATAATGCTCATCGTCAAGGCATGATAGAAAATGCAAGGCAGAATTGGTTAGGTGACTCAATGACCAAAGACAAGCCTTAATCCGAACATTCAAATTTTCGACATTTGAAGATAACGAATTTGATTCGATGATGGGTTTGAAGTCACTAAGATAGAGATTCTTCAGCTTCGATAAGGTATTCTAACATATTTATATTTAATAATTATAAATATTTGCTTTTTTTCAGAGATGCACCGATATCGAAACAAGACCGATATTAACACGGGCTCTTTCACTATTTCTTTCTTTTTTTCCAAAGAAATTAATTATTCCATAAAACAATCAATTGATTTGAAACCTATCTAGATATTGAACTTAGGAATTATGATAAAAAACCTGTTTATAAAGGAACGACATTCCCGGAAGATGTTCCGCCATCACATAAAAGTGTATTGGAATGCTCGAACTTATTTCATCACCAATGTAAACTAATATATATTTTAAAATATGAATTAAAATAATATTTAAAATGATAATAAATGTGCGAAGAAAAAGATAATTAATTAATTCTGGATATATTAATTTACTAAGGTTTAAAAAATTTAGACACACCATTCTAATTAGCTGATTTATACCCCATTGACCTTATTTTTTTAAATATTTATTTATTTAAAAAAACAAAAATTACGCCTGTTTTGATTGCAGAAAAAGTTATAGCAATTGTCGCTTTCAGAGCTCGAATAAGAACTACGATGACCCAAAGAAGGCTCGTAACCTAGATAGCGTATAGATATACGAGTTTCAATTATGTTTGGATATTCTGTTACGTAAATCTAAACATATATATATATTTGTTTTAATGAAGAGTAATATAATCGAGAATGGCCTAGCTAGGAGAGAACAAAACATGTTCATTCTTCGCATACCTTTTTTTAATATTCCCAATTATCTTATTTTAGAAGAATCCAGAGGAATTTATAATGTATTTTTAACTAGAATAGCCATGATGAATAGAGTAATTGGCTTTCTTAAAAATCAGGAGAATTTTTTTTTTATTAAATCAACCTATTAAATTATCATATATAATTATTCCAACTATATTATTTAAAAATGTAGGGGAAATTTTTATATTTAAAATTATTATAAAAAATCTCGAATGGTGGAAGGCGGAATCGTCTTCATTTCTGACTAGGGGACTAATTTGAAACAATTGTTAAAATTTGCGCAAATGCTAATCACCCATCGAGTATTTTAAATCTAGAATTTTTTTTATTGTATATCACTATATATGTCGTATCGGGGATATGAAATTAGTGGCATGGGGATTTTAGAATTTCTTAATTTTAAACAACTATATCTGATTTGACCGGAAGTGTATTCCAGCATGTATAGAGAAGTCCATACTGACGGCATTGATCTTTAACTTTTGAACTCTATTAATTCAAAAAAAAATATTCAAAAGTTCTTTAAAAATTGGCTAAAATTCATAAGGTAGGTACTCTACACAAGCTGGAATACTAATTATCAAAATCATCACAGATTCCATAATACCAATATGACACATATATGTCAAATTTTTTCTTTCTTTATTTAATTATTATCAAAAATATAAATTAAAAAATTATTACTATTTATTATAATATTCAATGGCTTATTTACCTTTTCCCACTTTGCCATTAAATTAGAAATAATATTGCCATGATTTGCTTGCGATAGAACTAAATAACCATTGATATCTTTAGTGATTCTCGTCAACAGATGATCGCAAAAATATTGGCATTTCGATATTGACACCGTTTCATCGTGTTCAAAAGAATTTCGAATTTCTTCGCATTGGTGAAGGTGGTCCAAAAAAGTTTTTGTATAATTATTCTGATTTGTTTTATTTTTATAAAACCAATACCATAAAATATTATACTCAAAAAAAAACAAGTAATCGTTAACGTCACCTTTTTAAAAAAAAGTATAGCAATTACTAATGATATTTTAACTTGCCTTTTATATTCATTACATAATTTATAATTTAATTTATATTGTTAAAGTAAACTATTTGCAAGTTTTAATAAATAATAGTATAAATTATCTTTGAAATTTTATTTTATTTGATATTTAATTTATTTATATAATATTTTAATTGATATTTATTTATATTTTTATTGGTCTACTTGGATGTCATCAAATATATTAAAGAGTAGTGATAGTGAGAATGAATAATAACGGAACCATAATCTTATCAAATGAAGAAGAAAAAACAGTATTTTGATTTCTTTTTTTTGAGGATAGATATTGATATATAATATCTATGAAAATTAGTGTCAAGACTTATTCCCAAGATAAAATGATTCTTTTTTGAAAATGAAGATATGCCTGCCCTGATGACAAGAAATCAAAATTTATTGTGAATAAAGTTACCAATCCCTACTTAATTTACACATATAAAAACCTTGTTCATAACATATATTATACAACATCACTGCCATCCTCACATTTATAGAACGGATGTTCAATAAAACTAAAGCGGTGCATAGAGATAAACGTTCTTGTTCATCGATAAGCAATTCTGCGAAATAATTATTAGAAATTAATTATTTTTTTTTAAAAAGAAGTAATATAAAAAGCAAAGATCTTCAGTTTGTTCAAGAATATATTTGGTTATAGAAAAATATCGAAGATTACTAAACATTCTGAGGCAAGTTTTTAATTGCCACATCTAAAAAATAGAATAACATTAAAAGACAAAAATATTAAATAATTTTTTATTTTAGGTTTTATTAATTTGAGAATTTTTTTTATAAATTTTGAGGTATTTAAAAATATATTTAGGATACAGCCTTAATAAAGGAAAATAAATATTTTAGAAAGTTTTATATATTTTTGATTTCCCTGATAACAAAAGGAGAACTTACATGCTTATCCACAGGAAGTTTTAAAAACAACAACAAAATGGAAATTAATGACGAAATAATGATATTTTATTTCAAAATAGTGAATATTCTTTTTTAATTATATATTTTAATTGCAATTTAAAAAAAAATTAAATATTGTTTTTAAATTTTTTATTTTGTATATTCCATAAAACAAATGGTTATCCCAACCTAATTTTTCCAACATAAATTTATATTGATTTAATATGGCATATTTTTTTTATATAAAATTGTATCAACTTAAATCTCTTTTTTAAATTAAATTATTTTATATTTCAACTTTAATTTTATATAGTCATTTTAATTTAATTTGATATAAATATTGTGATTCATAGTAAATATTATATATAGTTAGACCTGTGCGCCGACAAAATATCGGCTGCCGGCGCAATTTTTTAAAAATTTAATCGACGGCCGGCGGCGCGCCGATTTTTAGCCGCCGTCAATAAAATCGGCGTAAATCGGCGCATATATAAATTTTTATAAGTTAAATTTTTTTAATTGCTTATTAATTTTATAAAAAACAAATAAATATACACTATTCTACAGATATCTCGGCATATTTTTTAATATTCATTTAATAGAAAACTTATTATATCCAAAATCTATTTCGTAATTTAATTATCATGTATAAAAATTATTTTATTGATGATCTCCTTGAATTTAACGTCAATCCAGCGGTAGAGAAAACTCTTTCACTAGGTGTGCTAGTGGCCGGAATGCAAAGAATTTTTTTGGCGAGTCTGAAAAGATTGGGAAGGTCACTCTTCTTTTCTTTCCGAAAATTTAGAACGTCCATATCTTGTGAATGTCGTTTTCCAAGAAAACTGTGGCATTCTTGTTCTAAGTCACCTAACTTGGAATCATAATTTATATTTGTTGCATGTTTATTTGTCAATTTTGTCAAATAACTTGAATTAAATAATTCATCTTCATCCTCATTAGCTATATTTACTACCTGATTATCATCATTCTCTATAAGTTTAAGATGTTTTATTATAAATTTTGAAGCTGAGCAATTTTGCTCTATTAAAAACTTTGATACAATTAAACCATTATCGTAACATTAAATATTAACCCTATCACTCATTTAACATTATAAGATTTACTTCCCGCATGCCAAACGAGTTCTTTCCTTCCCCATTTTTTGTACCTTGTTGTGTTTTCAAGACTTTAATATTTATATATATATTTTTTTTTGGAGGTGGTGCATGTTGTATGATACAACGTATATTATGTATTTTAGGTGGTGTTTTCAATTACAATTATGTTTAATATTACTTTTTGACAAATGTTTCATTTAAGGCGAAAAGAAGATATATTATAATGTAATAATATATTTAAGGTTGTTAATTATATAACGTTATTGGAAACAATTGATTTTCGAGATATATAAAGAATATTTATTTTGATATATACACAAATAAAAAAAATTCATTTTTATTTTTCTTTTGTATAAGCATATTATTCATTAAAAAGATCACTTGTTTAACCATATTATCAAATAAAAAGACCACATCACATTCAAGTTATTCTATATATGTTGTATTCCATATTAAATCAACCAAAAAAAGTCGATTCTCAACCCGACCCCCTTCGATTTTTTTAAAAATTTGTATGTTGGTAGTATATACACTAACTAATAAAAATGTAAAATTTTACTTTTCAAATCGGCTTACTTCATGAGATATGGCCATCTTTAGAAACGCGAAAATTCTAAAATACAGTATATTTAATTTTAAATATCTCAAAAAGTAATTAAGCTGAAGGCATGATTTAAATTTTATTAAATAGCTCTAAAATAGCCATTTAATATGATATAAAAATTATTTTATTAATAAAAAGTCTATTACCAAAAACCGGAAATAGAAAACCGAAATAGCTATAAAATAAAAATTGCTCTTTTTTTTTCTTTCAAATTTTTTTTACAAATAGACATTATACTTCTTAATATTTGTACAAAATTTTAGATTGGGACCATTACTGGGCCAATAGTTATTACGCTTTAAATATAAATAGTATGGCTTAAATCTTAAATTATACCAAATATATAGTAATTTACGAAACAAATAAAAAGAAAATTCCTTTATGATCGGGCCGATTATATTTTTTTATAAATGTTTCGGGCTGTGAGCCCACTAGTAGACATATGTTATAAACATATAAGTTTAGCGATTTTATTTGAGAGAGAAAATAATTGTAAAAATATTTATAACTAACTTTATTTAGCTAATTATTTATATTACATGAATATCAAATGGAAAATTAATATTGTTATAAACATATTAAATTAAATAATATCATACATTAAATTATCTAATGAATTAGAATAACGTTTGACTTTCATTTTTTCCATTAACTTTCATTGATATAAAATTATTCATACCTGGCATAAGTCTGCTGTTTTCGTCAGAATTATAAAATTCTATTACTTTATTTGCAATGTCATCCGGAATTATTCTACTTGGTTTTATGATATCTGGGTTTGACAAAACACCCTTTTCTTCAACTAATTGTTTAGCTGTCCGGGCCATAAAATTTGTGGTTGAAAATTCCTTTTCAATTTTATCAAGGTCCAAGATTTTGGTAAAACTGTTAAAATTTGTATTTTTTCATTGCGAGAACTTGTAGCAAATTTTTCTTTCAGTTGATTTATGATTTCGGCTTCATCTTTTTTTGCTTGATCCTCTAGATTTATTTTAAAAACTTTTTTAATTTTTCCCTGAATTTTCAAAAATTTATTTACAGGATATTTTTTTTCATTTAACCTTTTCTTTTTAATAGGTGTCTCCCCTAAAAATGGCAAAGTTTCATTTAAAGTTGAAATTGAAGTATTAAAATCTGTATAAGAGTCGGGATTATTGCATGGTTGATCAGGTTCAGAATCGCTAAATGTTTCATTAATAGTTGAGGTAGAAGGTAAGTTAGAAATAGAAGGTAATGTGATCGGGATCGTAGAAGTAAAAGGTGAGATCAGATATGTTGAATATTTTTTTAATTTTTTCCGGCAAGAGCTACAAATTTTTTGATTAATTGATAAGCTAGAATTCACTTCTCTCATCCATTGTAAAACATTTCTAAGATCGTAACGTACTGAATGAGATTTTATTCTAAAGGGATTACAGCACTTTACTGGAATATAAATATCTTTTCTAGACATTTAAATTTTTTTGGTAAAGAATAAAAGATAGCTATTAATTTTATATAATTATTTTAAATTAAAAATAAATTGGATAATGAATACCGATAATTTAATTTTCTTAGAAAAATGGCTTTATAAATTTAATCAATATAAATGACGGCTGTTGCTGTTGGAATTGAATTTGATTTTTATGATAATTATTTTATTTAATAATTAATTTTAAGTAGAAAATAATCTTTATGAAAATATATTTCTGACGATCACAAAGATAATTTTTTATTTGGCAAAGAAAATAATCTACATAATTCACTCATAGAATTGCCAGGTCAAAAATCTCGAATTTAAGAAGGGATTTTTTTTTTTGGGGGGGGGGGCGAATATAAATCTTAAGATGGGGTTCGGATTTCAGTTTTAATACTATTATTCACAAATATTATCACTTTTGTTAAAAAAATAATTACTCATTTCGTATAATATAGAATTTAAGCCATACTATTTATATTTAAAGCGTAATAACTATTGGCCCAGTAATGGTCCCAATCATGGTCCCAATCTAGGATTTTGTACAAATATTAAGATATATAATGTCTATTTGTTAAAAAAATTTGAAAGTAAAAAAAAGGGCAATTTTTATTTTATAACCATTTCCGGTTTTCTATTTCCGGTTTTTGGTAATAAAATTATTTTCAATATAATAAATTTTATATCATATTAAAGGGCTATTCTAGAGTTATTTAATAAAGTTTAAATTATATCTTTAGCTTAATTACTTTTTGAGATATTTAAAATTAAATATTATGTATTTTGAACTTTTCGCGTTTCTAAAGATGGCCATATCTCATGAAGTAAGCTGAGTTGAGAATTAAAATTTTATATTATTGCTAGTTAGTGTATATACTACCATCATGCAAATTTTAAAAAAAATCGAAGAGGGTCGGGTTGAATCTTCAGTTGATTTGATATAGAATACAACATATTTATTCTTGATTTTTTTAACGGCGGCGTTTTCGGCGCAATCAAAAAAGTGGCCGGCCGGCGCACAGGTCTATATATAGTTATGTTTCAAGGAAAAAATAGTAAAACGCTATTAAAAAATATTTTAATAAAAAGAAAATATAAAGGTCAATAATATTTATTCCGCAAGGTAGCGTATATAATTTAGAAATATTTTAAAAATGATTTATATTTAGTTATTTAAAAATAATTGTCAATTTTTGATATAGAAAAAAAAATGTTTTGTATTATGGTTTAAAAATTATTTGATTTCTTATATAAATTGCTTCATAATTCACCCTGAGAGATGCATTTACTTAAAGGTCTGGTCTCAACCCCCCCCCCCCCCTCCCTCCGTATTTTCCATCTTTGGTTATATTCCAATAAGGCTTTAGCTAAGTTTTCTATTATATAAAAAAATTCGCCTCAAGCTTAAAGTTGTGGTTTAACTAAGAGCTCCATCTGAACACAAATATAGTCATCTTACACATCTGCAGTTTATACAAGATCCAGGTCGATAGTAAAGGGTCACCTTTCTTTACATTGCAAATACTCCAAAGGTAGGTATTCACGCCACTGGATAATTAGTAACCTAATGCACAAGGCTCTACTATCAACCAGCATTCCTTCCATCTTAGAACCAGTTGGATCAAATATATCTGACAACAAAATACCTTACGCCTTGGTCAAAAGGCTAATCTTTGGTATGGAATTATACCTGCATAGATGTGTTTGCAAAATGGAACTCACAATACGCATCCATTGAAGCTGTCGAATCATCGAAACCTAAACGCAACAAATATTCTCAATTAGAAAACATATTTTATTTTACTCTTCATTACTACCATGAGGAACTTCGGCCAAGAAGCGATCCTCTTTTTAAAAAGGTAAAGAAAAATAACTACAATCACTGAAGATTCCAAAGAAAATTTTATACCCTAAACAAAGATATAAAGATATGCAGATTCAATGTTATCTCCATGCTGGGATCTATGCCAGACAATATTTAAAATATACCTTTTTACAGGCTTGATAAATTCTTTTAAAATTCCGGTGGAGCTTAAATACTCGACCTCTTCGGGTCATAGATAAATATATAATAGCACAAAATAAAATAAACTATTAATCAAAGTTTGAAAAAAATAAAATTGTGATTTTCATCTTGAAAGATTTTTTCTTGCATGAAAGTTACAAAATATTTTACTTATAAAAGATTTTTTTTTATTAAAAAAATATTTGGCATTTTTAAGGTAAAAATTTGATCAAAAATCTTTAATAATTTTTTTTCTTCAAACTCTGCTTTGTATAATATAAAAAACTTGCGATAAGGTTAATATTTCGTCCAAAGCCAAATAGCTGAGATACAAAATCTGATCGTCCTCATTTTCGGGATTCAAGGTAACTTTGTTGTTCCCTTTGTAACAATTTTTAGGTGACGATGAAATCAAGCATTCGCGGAATAAAGTTGGTATGGTCCAATTAAAATCGAGGAAATTGGGTTTTAAATCAGGACCCCTGCACGATATTCGCGCCAATTTTAAAAGGGATCTAATGTTGTGTACGGCATAATACTTGGTTTCCTATTATAGTAAAAACACAAGAATATACGACGTAATGTCTTATAAATTTGATGGAAAATATTAACACTATTTTAGATTTTATTACAGTAACCAACAATATATTTTTTTAAAAAAAGGTGTACCTACATAGTTGGGAAATAGTATATGAAGCGATCTCATGGGGAAGATCCTGACAACTCGAATTGGATTTTTTTTTTTTTAAATAGGTATTTGAGGATCTCTTTTAAATTTATAATATAATTTTTCAAGAAAAAAAAATAATTAACACCAAATAATTAGTATTGTTAAAAGGTTAGATTTTTTATAAAAGAGGGATATATTAGCCAAAAAATATTACGCAATATTGAAGATTTTGCTCATAGATAGAAGAAAGGTTTGGACATCTATTAACGAAGTCCTTAAGGCTTATACGTAATATTTTTTTGGCTAAGATCTTAATAAATGAGCTAAATCGAAGAATATAACTGCACTACAAATAATTAAGTTCTCTAAATTATATTTAAAATATTTTAGGTTACCTTGAATAACCCTTCAAAAATTTCTAGTTTCCTTTGCATTTGCTCTTTATAAGAATTAATAATTTTATAATAAATAATTTATTTATTTTCATATAAAAATATTTTTTTTACATATTTTAACTTTGATAAACTTAATATGTAAGTTTAAATCATTTATTTTATTTTAGTTGAAATTTTTTTTTACAAAATTCGCATTTATTTAAGTATATTTATCATATAAATATTAAAAAAATAAGCTATTCACTTTTATTGAAGATTTGTAATAATACATAAAATATATATTTCCCCACAAGAGTGCGCTATATATTGAGAACATAATTTGTTAAAAATTAATGGAAAAATAAATATTTTTTAAAAATATTTTAACACACCCATAAGTCGAAAATAACGTTATTTCTAAATTATTTTTAGAGTAATTTCACAATTATAATCAATAAAACTAATCAACAAAAGAGAATTGTTATTTTATTAAAATATTAAATTTATAACTCTTGAAATATTTAAAATGATAAAATAAAATACTAATATATAATTTGGCTAAGAAAGATAGAATTAATTATTATAAACGTTGCTAAAAAAACTCCAAGCTATTTTTATTATAGTAAAGTTCTAAATAAATTTTATTCATGTTAAATAAATTGCTTAACCCCCTCCAAAAAATTCAATTAAAAACACAAAATTAGAAAAATACAATTAAATTTTATATTACGTCACAGCTCCATGATCTTTAGCCTAATAAATTTTTTTTGCAAAGATCATAACTTTTCATTTTCAAATGAGCAATTCTGCTTTTGTAAATATTTAATTATTTTTATGTATAAAAAAATCTTTCACGATAAAATAATACAAAATTTCATACTTTGTTGATCTTCAAAAGATTTTATTAGATATTTGAGAATTTATTTAATTTATAATATTGATAATATCAAATAAAAAAAACAGCTGGATTTTAAAAAACGTGTTAACCCGATATTTTAGCCAAAAAATATTATGCAACTCTGAAGATTTTGCTCATAGATAGCAGAAAGGTTTGGACATCTATTAAACGAAATCTTGAGGCTTATTAAATTTAAAATTGGAGATATCAACGCATTTACACTATAAAATTGTCTACTGAATTATTAAAAATATTTTAAATTGTTTTGAGCAACCCTTCAAAAATTTCTATAATGGGCAATATTCTTAGACAAGCTCCTAATAATTTAATTTATCAAGCTCAAAATAATCATAAAATATGATATATATAATAAAGTTATTTTTTACTTTTGTAAGCTTATTAGGATGTATGTTTAAAATAATTTGCATTATTTTAGTTGAATTTTTTTCCACAAAAAATTTTCTTATTTGTATACTACATTTATCATATATATTTAAAATATTAAAAAATAAACTATTCTATTTTAATAATAATACATAAAATCGTAAGTTATAAATTATCCGCAAGAGGGCGCGATATATTGGAAAGATAATTTTTTTAAGATTAAAATAAGTTAATAAATTGGCAAAAATATTAGTTCCAAAATTATTTTTAACAAAAAAAAAGAAACCGAAAATTGCTTAGGATTTTTAGTTCATTACAAAAACAAACCAGAAAAATTTTATTCATTTATTTTTATTAATTTAAAAAAAATATTACCATAATTTTTAGATCCATATTTCTTGACAATCTCTAAAAAGAAATCAAGAATCTACAGCCGTGTGCTGAAAAAAAAATTCTGCAAGAATTGGGGAACAAATAAATATATTTATGTTTTCTTTAAAATTGAGATATATTTTCAAATAAACCATGACTAATGTAATCATTTTCGGACTATAAATTAGATTTAATCTTTTTTTTATAGATAATTTGTTTAAGAAAATTAACAATAATAAATATTTTATAAAATATTTCAATATAGTTATGGATTGTAAAAAAAATTTAAATATAAAAAATTGACTAAAATTAATTTTCTTGTCAATAATATCTACCGACAAAAAAAACCCACCGGGATAAAGTTTTATTCATAATAATAAATGATGAATTATCAACAATATCAACAAAGGACATTGGTTGAACTGCATCAATTATAAAATTGACAAAGATTTAATCAGTCAGTTTCTGCGAAACATCAGAATGTATAGTACTAGGATTAATAAATGTGGTGTGAATTTAAAATTATTCAGATATTTTTCAATATCCCTATCATTATTGGCATTCAAAAAAATAAAAATACAGAATTTAAAAATAAATAATACTTTAAGGTTTAAACTGTAGAGGATATAATTTTCCTGTATGTAAAAACCTAATTTTGCAGACAACTTTTGTTTTTCCATTCAGTTAAAAATATTTTTCTAATTTTGGAAAAATTGATTTTATTATCAAGATTATCATCTTCATCCCATATAATTTCGTTAATATTATCTGTGACTTACTCACTTACATCAATATTATTATTTGTGTAAACACTTTAAATATTTTACATCAGTTGATTTAGATTTATAAATACAAATTTAGAAAATATAAATTTCATTTTCAAAATTAAATAATAAAATATATTCTTTAAAAAAATGTAGCGTGCTATAAGTTATCGCTTATACAATAAAGATAGGACGCTACAGTAGCGCGCATCTTTAAAAACTAAGGATTTAACTCATTTAAAGTCTACAAAGCCCGGACCGTTAAGAATTTTAGATGGGTGGAACGTGTAACTATTAGTAATTTTTTAAAAGAACCCAAAAAATAAACGACAAGGAAAAAATGAAACCTTATCAGTGTTCTTCAGAACGCTTAAATAGATGTCCCTACATTTATCTTGAATCGCAGTGAAGGGCGTAGCGTCAGAAGTAGAGGTCACATGATCGGGGTGGTAAAAGCAAACGAATATGGAAGAGAGAATCAGTTTTGTCAAAGGGACATGATTTAATTTTACGATCTTTTCGAACCTAATTTTTTAATATTATAGCAATTATGTCAAATAAAGTAGTTTTTTGGAACCGCGGTACATCTAAGAACTGATAGTAGAAACTCTTTTAAAAAAATTTCTAAGGAACCGGAGGCTTGATTCCAAATTCCGAAAGGGATGAATAAAGGTAAAAGTAGTTTTGGGGAAAAAAATGTTGTTTCAAATTGTTGTTCCATTTTCTATCGTATTTTTAAAAAAAAAATTAGAAATTTTTTCCATACTAGCTTTATTTAAAATAATCTTTATTATGGTATTAATAGCAAAAAAATTTCCTTAGCAAATTTACGAAAATATTAATTTATGTTAGAATTCCTTCTAGATTCTAAGGAAAATGTTGCCAGCCTCATCCTTATTTTTTTGGATGTAACAATCTATGCTTTAATAAAATATTATCAAATTTTATGTAAAAGATTGTTATAATTTAAATAATTGTGATCGATTCTTTGAAAATAAAATTGACAACATTCTAATTCTATCCCCCAAAAATATATATATTTTTTTTAAATAATGAAACATTTAAAAGATTTTACTCATTTATTTTTTTTGAAATTTCCGTATAATTTTGTAACTTAAACATGCTTATTTTCTAATATTTAAATATTTTTTTAAATAGAATTATATATTACAAAAAATAAAAATATAAAATTTGACAAGATCAAAAACAGCAAAATCCGTGTTTTCTTAAGTTTAATTTTTTTAAAGAAAATATTTATTCCGAATTAACTATACTTGTCTAGTATAGTATAGATACAGTGATCTGATTCTGATTGAATATCCATAGATGTAGAGCCAGAACGAAAATAATGGGATAACAAAATACCGCAAATCAAGAAATAGTATTGGGAATTCAAGGCTCCCACGTTATATAAATTGAAAATTGACGAAGATGGTATCTTTGTTAGGCAAGCCTTTTATTTATAAATTTTTTTTATTGTTACGTTGTTATGTTTAGTGTAATAAAAATATAGTTAAAATAGTTTTATACACCTAAAATCAAAATTAGTCTTAAAAATACTTTTTCTATCTTTCTTTCTATTCTTTCAATTGATTCAAACGACAATACGGTACAAAATTAACCGTAATGTAGTTTGAAGGTTTTTTATTTAAAAAAGACAAATCGTAATATTTTCGCAAAAAATTTAATAGTAGAAACCTCATTTAAGACTGAATCAATGCCGACCAGCATAGTTGATAAATGCTGATAGATCCATTGGGAAAGAGATATTTCGGTATTACTACAACCCGGAGTATCAGCTTCGTTCCCGGCTTTAGAGTCATGTCTGAAGAATGAATTTAAGCTTCCACGGGGAGAAGTCTTGACTTTTAATTTTCGGTAATATTTGAGCATTTTATAAGTCAATTTTGAAGAGCCACCTTTTTTATACCTATTATTGCTTTTACCTATGTTGTTGTCGTCTTGGCGATTCAAGATAATCGTGATATCGATCATCGTGTCAGGTTTATTTTCATCGGTCAGAAATCGGCAAAGAAGATTTAAAATGAGGAAAAAGGATTGGGTTCGCGAATCGTTAGCGGGAGAGGTTACGGTATTACTTCCGTAAATCGACTTTTCCCCCTTTTCTCGATTGGTCGTAGATATCCCGTATTCCGAGATGAAGGAAGAATGGGAGGATTTTTCGGATTTATCGGTGTGCTTAACCGGAGTCAAGGGCGGCAAAAAGTATTCCCATATTATTTCGATCAACCTTGTTCAAAAAAAAATCACATTAATACTTGTATATTATGCTTTTGTATCCCAGTGGTAATTTTTTTTAGGGTTTCCATGTCAATTCAGCGAAACTTTTATCGCAAATCCACATTAGCGAATGCTCTTCCGCGAAGACAATATAGCGAATTTTTTATAGCGAAATCTTTCCGAAACCTTTAGCGAATACATTACAGAAAAACTTTTATCGCAATTTAATAATTGCGAAAATTTTATAACGATCAATATCGCGATAATTGTTTGCTAATAATGACTATTATATGAAAAATTTATTTTTATGATATTATTAATTGAATAATATTTTTAAAAAATAGTTATTTCAATGATAGAGTTTTTAATTTTCCTTTAGCCTTAATAATCTAAAATTAATTGGAATAAAATATTTTTTGCTATCCTGCCCTATGCCTTTCCTCGAAGTCTTATTTTATAAAACGTGAAAAAGGAACTCAGGCTTTATTAATATATTAATCATTGAGTTCATTAGCTAAACCTAGTCCTTATTGGCGAAATTGATATCTGGGTTGCGCCAATATTTACTGTCTGAAGTCTTTAATATGCAAAAATTTATCAATCAGTTTTTGCCATTCACTAACCAAGAGTTGTAAGCTATTAGAGTGTCTATAGAATTTTGATTGGGATTAAATTTCATCTAAGTGAAATAAGAGATTTCTATAATTTAAAATATTTTGAATCTTAGGATTTTAAGATCTTTATAGATATTTTTATTTTATCTTCTCTTTAAATTATTAGTTAAAATTTAATAGGAATCTAAATCAAATATTGAGACGCAGCTTTAAGCATGATTGCCAAACTTTTCATACATTAATTCTGTAGCTTAAGCCAATATGATGCTTAACCAAAATACTTATAGGTTAGTGTTACAGCATATATTATTTTTTTCCCCGTAATTACTCATAATTAAAACTACTTAAAGTAATTTTTAATGAATTCCCAAAAGATGATTTTCTAAGCAATTGAATTTCTTAGGAAATATAATAAATTGCTCATAAATATTTACTATTTATTTTATTTAAGTGCATAAACATGATTTTTTGAGTTTTAATATAAATCATTACTCCGTGTCTTAATAACTCGGAAAATTGAATAAAATAATTATGAGAAAATTAGCAAAAAATCTGAGCTTTTATAGTATTATTTTATATTGACTTGAAAAATTCCTAAGCATTTTAAAATATTTGTTCATATTAACTATTAATGGCATAAGCACATTTAAAAAAATTATGTTGGAGGGGGGAGGGAGTAAATTTATTGGGGTAAAAACCTGAACCAAATATTTCCTTCGTAATTACAACCCTGCGTGATACGAGCCCAGAAAGATACTGATTAATTTTTTTTTTAATCAAATCAGATAAAAGTTATATGCTTACTTAATAGACAATAGGTAACAAAAGATCCATAAAACATTTCGCGTTTATGATTTAAGGAACTTTTGTGAGTAAAATTCAATATGTTGTTTTACTTTAAATAAATGCATTCGCAATATATTTATTGTTTCGCGGTAATGTGCTCGCGATAATGACTTCGCGTAAACACGTTAAAAACGCTGTAAAGGGTTCGCTATAACGGGTTCACGATAAGTTCCGCTAAAATGTAGTCGATTTAATGAATTAACGGTTAAGGTTTCGCGGAAGTAAATTCACGATAATGGCTACGCTATAAATGTTTCGTGGAAAAAAATTCGCCTTGTTACTTTTTCTATAATATTCTTCGCGTTAAAAATTTCGCTGAATTGACCTGATACGCTTTTTAGATCTAGGTCTAGCCCTCGGGCGATGGATCGAAGATGTTAATATTAAATCATTTCATTTTTCTTTCTTACTTCTTCCTTTCCTATTCTGAAATGTAGAAACAAATTCATAATTTTTTTTAATTAAAAGAACATTAAATTAAAAAGTATTAATAAGTAAATAAAATATTTTACTTTAATAGATTTGTCCGCCAATCTACCAATCCTTCTTTACGATCCACTCGCAGTATACTCCCCAAACCTCCATCATTATCTATACGATTCAATAAAACTAAGAGAGCTTCCCAATTCCATATGAGGGTGTCTTCTTCTATAGTGTCCAGGGATAATCGATAATTTATAGGGCGAATAATTCCGGTGTCGGATAAATTTCTGCCCCTTTTCCAACGAATTTTTCTAAGACCTTTAAGATTCGTATCTTTGGTTGGACTCGAAATTGGGGCAAATATTTTGGTATTTCGTATTAATTTTCGATAAAAACTGTCATTCATCTCTTTCTTTCTATCTTCATCGGCCAATTTTGAGTAACCCGTATTATTTCTCACACGACTTTTAGAATTATCGAGCAAATTAGCATTGACCTCTCCGTCGACGCTCAACTTTTTTTTGATACGGAGAGAAAGATCCTTCAAAGATAATTGTCTCGACCTTTTACGGAATGGTACAGTAGTCGTCTCTTTAGGCGCATCAATGGTCTCTTCGGACACGTTGATAGAAGGCATTTTCGCGATATTCGATGCGTAAACAAGGTAAGCAATGATGCAATCTCTGATTACGCGCGCAAAGATTGAATTGTAAAATATTTTTGAGACTGAGGTGGTTGTGTAGGGACAATTTGCTTTCGAATTTTGAGATTTTTCAAGATGATTTCTTTTCGGTAAATCAGGATTAATAGTGATGTTGTTCTCCGAATCGGAAATATTCGAATTTAAACTCCGGGTATTTGCAGGAGCCATTGAAGAAGTGGCATTTTCGAAATTCCTGAATGTAGACAATTTTCGATCAATGTAGCATAATGCCGAAGAGGCTAATGATCTATAAGGGAAAAGATATAATTTTGGCTTTCTTTATTTCATTTATTCATTAAAAAATATTTTAAAAAAAACACTATATTGTTTTGCACACTTCTCCATAATCTGATGAGCGGTTGTATTCGAATTTTCAATATGAGCAGTATGGCTTAAGGTATATCGCAATGATTTTTGGACTAGAAGACTCAAATCGTTGAGAAAATATTTGATATAATCATCTTGATTAGGTGATAAATAGATATGCGTCTAAGGGTAAAAACAAAACCTGAATTAAAATTTAATATTTAAGTTTTCTTTTTAACAAAAAATATATTTAATCAAAATTGGCAGCTATAATTTTTTTTATATAGAAGTAATATTAAAACATTAATGAATATATTTATAAATTTTTTTTGAAATAAAAGTTAATAAGGTTTCGAAAAATATTCATCAATTTTGAATAAATAAATATATTCCAGAAATTGAGAATAAAAAAAAAGGATAATTATTCAATAATATTTTCAAAACGGCTCGATACAGCCAATTTATAAAATAATATTTTAACCATAATAGCTTCAAGATTTAGTTAATAGATGGTCAACCTTTTCTACCATCTACGAGCTAAATTTCCAGTCTTGCGTAATATTTCTTTGGTTAAAATATTAGGTTAACCGTTTTTTAAAAAATTGAGCCGCTTAACAATATATATAATATTCATTGTAAAAATGAATGAATGAATTCCGAACCCTGATTTATAAAAAAATATCTAGTAATCATATTGATAACTTACCAAAATTAGTATTTCGCCGACTAAATAAGTTGCCTGGACGGAGACAGCTTCGTTCATAGATAGCTCATAATCGTATCTATTAATGATGGCTCCCATTAAGGTCTTTTAAAAAAGATTTCGTAAATACATTACAGCATATGTTTTACAATAAAAAAATTTCATTTTATGAGGCGCAAAATAATATAAGGATCGTCATCGTTAAAATGGTTTTTTTTTAAAAAAATTAATCTACCTAATAGTTGATGAATATTATTTATCAACGAAAGACGACGGGTAAAAGGGTTGGAAGAAAGAGGGTCAAGACCTCGAGAAAGGCCCAAGACGAGGTGGATAAAGGTGATAACGGAAGATATGAGAAAGCAAATAGTGATGCTCGGGACTGACAAAAATGGAGGAGAATCAGAAGGGAAAATGGCTTACCGGGTAAACCTGGAAATTGCCATTAAATGGAGAAGAATAATAGTGAAGAATTCCATTATTAGCATATAATTTTGTGATTAGGTTTGGTTTAAAAAACGACCAGACTACTTTTTAGAGTATTTAATTCTCAATTGGGCTCTAATAATGAAATTCAATTCTGGTCCATTTTTTTGCAACTAAATCATTCAATGATTGGATTTGACTAATTATCAACACTTAGTATAAAATTCGAGCTCATTTCAGAGCATTCGGGCGCATAATATAATTGAAAGAATCGGTGACGGTGAATCTCTTCTTTATATTAATTACCTTAGCTAGTGTCGTATTTGTAAATACGTGAACGTTTTATATTTTTTTTTTACGCGAAATGCCAATCAACCAATTAAAATAAGGTTGATTGGATAGAAAGATTAGATGTAATATATTATATGTGGATTTTATTATATTTTTAATTAATTAATTTTTATAAAAAATTACGGATATTTTTTTTATAAAGAAATGAATTTTCTTTTGAATAAAATTTTTGGATTTATATTGTAGTTTTATTTGTCTTTTGATTTGATAATTTCATATAATTCTTGACGATTTGTTTTTTAGAAAGTTTGGTTAAGTTTCTAGGATTTGTTTGGGTAGATTTTAGATTTGTTTTAGTTTGTGTTTGTAGGTTTTTTTTTAGCTAGGTTCCAACCATACTCGTAAACTGTATAATTATTATCTTATCTTCGGTCACATGATTTATGCTTTCTCGCATTCCTTCCCCTTCCCCCACCAGTCCCACTTTAATTGGTCCATGGAGACTTAAAAAATTTTAATAACTTCCAAAAAAAAATTACTCAAATAAATTTATGTATAATAAGAAGTATTTCCGATGGCTGGAAAAGTTTATCTCAACAAAAAAGATGCATAATAATTTGCATAGATTTTTTTTTAAATTTTTTTAATTTGATATGATAGATAATGATATAGTAATTACCTTGATTATATCCAACCTCAACAACGTGTATAATATATTGCACTGATAACTAAGAGCCGGATTAAATCTTATATTAAGAATAGGAAAAATAATTATATTATATTATACTATTATACTAGTATACTAATCGATAATAAAGTAACACCATCAAGGGTGAAATTGACCCCTCCATTCCAAAATCGTATGAATGCTTATCAAAATATTGAATAAACTTAAACTACTTTTAAAGAGGTTGTCAATATGTAGAAATTTTCGAAAGGATTTTATCAAGTGTTGCTAAAAGCTCGTTTTGAGCCGATTTTTAAAAAGCGACTACATCGATATTTTAGCCAGAAAAATATTGCCTAAGCATCGAGGTTTTGCTAATAGAAGTCTTCCGTAATATTTTCCTGAATAAAATATTTAGTTAGTAGTTTTTAAAAATCGGCTCAAATAGAACCGTTTAACGACACTAGTCAGAGAGGCACAGGCATAGAGGGATCAATATTAAACATCAAAAAATTTGGTTCAAAAACTTTCAAAAGCTTTATAGAAAAAACACGATTATAAAGCCATTTTTAATTAAAAAAATAAAAATATTGCTAAAACATATTTGTGAAATTTTTAAAACTTTATCATTAGGTTTCCTTAAAGTTTTAAACCTTTTGAAAACAGGTTTTAGTAGTAATCTTAAGAAGAAAAGTAGGGGGGGGGGTATAATTTCAAAAAATCGAATATTAAATATGATTTAAAACTTGTGAAGAGTAGAATTATCAATAGGGTTGACTTCCATGATCTCAGAGGCTACAAAACCATTGCACAATCTCCAATTTTCTTTGGTCTTAAAACATTTTTGCATTTTGTCTTCTTTTTATATTTATACCATTTCATTATTTTTGGTTAAAAATGATGAAACTTAGAAAAATAAAAACTGATAATAATCAAACCAAATCCTTATCTTATTTGCAATAACTCACAGATATCATGAGTATCTGGTCTGATATCGCAATCGATGAATCCCTGATTACTTGCAAAGGTAATTTCCTTTAATAAATCTTATTAATATAAGGACAAATTGGAATAGTTGACTCATTCGCCTAAAAAAACAAATTTGAATAGTTTAATTCTAGCCTTTTGTTTCGGGATTTATTCCCATTTAAATTTTTTTCAAAAAATATATTATTTAATATACTAATTATAATTATATGTATCACTTTTCCATTTTTCCAACTCATTGAAATCACGAATTGTTTCGTTGGTCTTCGGAAAAGGAATGTACAATACTTCGGCAAATAGTTGCATTAACAAACGCTATTATGAAGCGCGATATTATATTTTTTTATAAGTGTATGTAATCTTATCTTCTTCTCTTCCGTTTAATGGCAGTTTTCCAGGTTTACTCGGGTACCATCTAATGAGAGATGATTGATAAAGAGATACACGTTGATGGAAGTAAGGGTATCAAATCCAAAAGGAAGATCCAAAAGGACCTGGATAAAAATGATAACGGAATATATGAGGGAAAGTGAATCTCTCAAATAGCAGTGCCCAGGACCGCAAAAAATGGATAAGGGGAATCAGAGGGGAAACTGACGCTCCCGAGTAAATCTGGAATACCGCCATTAAATGTAGAAGAAGAGAACATTTTATTACCTATATTCGACTTATTATTTTAAATCAATTCAATCAGATAGATAAATCTTCACTGTTTTATTGCTACAAATGCAGCTCTATGTTATTTAATTTACGTTTTTTTTCTCACTTCCACAATTAGTATTTATAGGACGAGACATAAGCCTAGGGTTGGCATGATTAAATCAAATTAATTAAAATCGCGATTTAATCAATTATAAGCTCATTTTTCCATATTATTTTTTTAAAAATATTATACCATATTTAAACTATATTTTGCATATAAGTTTTAATAAATAGGTAAATTTTATATTGTGTTTTGTTAATCTAAAATATTTTTTGTATTAAAAAAACTTCTAAGAAAATCATTATAATTGTTTAATTTAAGGAGGTAAAAAAATATTCCATAATTATTTCTGCACTGTAATTAATGATTAACTTCTTTGTAGATGCTAATATTGCATATAAATTAGTGTTTTTTGCGCGTATTAACTGGTACCCTGCAAATTGATAAACGTCAATATTTAAATATAATATTTTTTTCCGCGCCATTATTTCTCTATAGCAGTAAAGATATCTAATATTTTGTATTATAATAAAGGATGAACGTATATCTAGAGAACTGCACGGGTTGTCCGTAGCCCGACCCGACCCGAGGCTCGGGTCGGGTTCGGACATTAAAAAAAAATTTCTCGGGTTCGGGCGTCGGGTTGTAAAAGCTGTCCGACCCGAAAACCCGACCCGACCCGAAAATATATATCATAATATTAATATCTTAAATAGTTAGTATAATTTATAATATTAATTATAAAATCATATTATTTAATATTTATCACATTTTAGGATTAAAATGTCAATCATATTAACATGTCATGTCATTATTAATTATTATTTTATAAACCTAACAACCGGATACCAAACTATTTTATTACTAAATTGTGTTTCTCGTAAATTACAAGATAAGACATATTTTATGTAAGTTTTATTTATTATTTATCTAGCCTATACATTGTCTTTTTTAACATTTGTTTTAACCCTTCACTACAAAGGTAGAAAAAACTCCCTTAACTACAAAGGTGGGGTCTATTTTACCCCAAATTTTGATTAGATATATCTCAAAACATATTAAAAATTGAGATCTAAAATTTTGAGTATATATTTAAAAAATATTGGAGATAATAAATACAAAATCTTAGATTAATATTTACTTCCAAAAAAAAAGTTAGACAAATTTTCCTAAAATTACTGAAATAAAATTTTCTTTTTCAGTACTTCCTTTAATTATTTTATTATCACTAAATAAAATTCAAAAAATTCAAATTTTATTAAATCAATGTTGAATAATGATAATTACATAAATTTTATAAAAAAATATCATATATCAAAAAAAATATTAATCATCAAATATGTAAAATTTTGAGATAATTTCTGGTTTTAACAATTCACCAGTTGTTACTAAATTAACTTTTTATTAAAATATATCATTACATTTTAGATTAGTTAATCGCCTCGATAAAACTCTCCACATGTGTGTTGAGACTAGGTGGAATAGTAGGTTGAATATGATTGAATCGATCTTTAATCAATTTAATGACATATTGGAAATCCTCAATTCCAGAGGAGAGTCGATTAGACTTGAAAATATTGATTTTGAAATGATGAGGGATCTGATCAAGTTTCTGACGCCTTTTAAAATTGCGAGTGATGAACTTGAGAGTGATTTAAAACCTACTATTCACAAAGTTATTTTATGTTATCATAAAATATTGAGTTTTTTAGCTAATCCTAGCTTAAACTATCAGCTAAACCAGCTTTCATTAAGATGCCGGGATATATTTGTGGATAAATTTAAAATAGATTTATTCCACCAAATTTCGACGTTTTTGTGCCCAAAATTTCGGGATATGAAAATGTTATCCCGGGAACATTATAAAGATTTGTGTCAACATATCAACACGTTGATTAATGCAGAGAAAATCAACAGAGATGTGATTGAGCAAAAGTCTTTAAACAACTCACCATCTAACTCGTGCTCAACCGATAGAGTAGTAAATAAAGGTTTATTAAATTAATAATAAAATTATTTATTAAAAAATAATAATGTAAATATATATCTTAATATTATTATTGAATATTTTTTTCTTAAGAAACTACAGAGGTGGTGGTAGATACGTTTTTGGACTTCTCTCTATGGGAGGCTGACAATGCGTATTCTGATGCTAGCGCCGAAGTTGACGAGCTAAAAAAATATCTAGATCCGAAATTATGTGTTGATGACGATAATATTTTAAAATGGTGGAAAACAAACCATTATGAGTTTCCAAATTTAAGTATTTTAGCTCTTAAAAATTCCTGGCTATCCCTGCTTCGTCGGCTAGCAGTGAAGGGGCGTTTTCAGCTGCTATTAGGGCCTTTGAGGAGAGAAGGACTCGTTTAAAGCCAGATAAACTGGACGCCTCTTTATTTATATATCATAATTATTCACTTTGTGATAATTTTGATAATGATATTGATGAGGTCAATATATAATATAATATGTTCATTATATTTTTTATATATTTATTAACTTTTACATCATATCTATATTCGCATAAATGATGCTTATTATATAATCGTTATAATTTTTAAATTCGCTTGTATATTAATCGTTTTATAATATTTTTTACAAATTTAATAAAATGCAACTTAATATATATCTTGAATAGATTATGGCCGTCAAATAAACTTTTATTTAAGGTGGCTGAACTGAATAAATACGCATAAATTTTTTTTTGGTTATTATAATATTAAAACTTAAATTGCAAAATTTTATTCGGGTCGGGCTCAGGTCGGGTTGGATTAAAAAATGTGTGCTCGGGCTCGGGTCGGGCTCGGACAAAAAATTTTTTTTAATTCGGGCTCGGGTCGGGCTCGGGTTGCGAAAAAATTACTTTGCAGTTCTCTACGTATATCTCCCTTTTTTGTAAATATTGAATTAATAGAAGCGCCAAGTGTAAAACTGTGATTGAGGTGAGAGAAAAGTATAGAAGTTAGTAGAGAATCTAAGGAAGATAAGAAGACAATGTTCGATGAGGCATGCGAGATTATTCGATGGAAGATATAAAACTTTGGTAGTTAGGGCCAATAATTGCAGTAGCAAGCCTTTGTCGTAAAAAGAGATCCTTTGGAGATTTGCTACTATAGATTGAAGAGCAAGCAGTGAATACCAGACTATAAATGACCAGATCGTGTCGCTCTTACCTTGTAGAAAAGGCAATCTTTGGTATGGAGCTATACCTATATAGATGCGTTTGTAAAATTGAACTAGGCCAAGATGTAATTAAATTTTTAAAAACTTTAGTTAAAAAGTTAACAATCACTGGAGATCATAAAGAAAATTTATCAGACAAAGAATATATTTTGAGATATGTAGATCTAATTTTATTTCTATCCTCGGCCCTATGTCTGACAAAATAATTTTTTAATCCCCCTTCACCGTTTTTTTAAATATTTTAGTTTATAATAATTTTAATTATATATTTTATAAACATTTTGAATATTTGAAATTGAAAATTTAAATAAATTAAATGAAATTGAAAAAAATCGTTTTTATTTTATAAAAATAAATCCTAATATCCTAATTGTTGCCAACCCTACGCTACTATATCTATTTATAAAAAATTGAGATAAGCTTAAATTCTTATCCTATCCTTTATATTATTATTTTAAATATGATTTTTATGTGTTTAAATATAGTTCTATAATAATGGAAATCCTCTTCATATAAAAAAAAGATGGATTTATTGGAGTCCGTTTACTAAATTTAAAATTATGGATAAAATGACTAAACCTGAGTATGAGGAAAAGGCAATTCCAAAGAGCGGATCAAGGTTAGCATATTACTGGTTTCGGTGGAATCGTTAATGACATGATTACCCGTGGACAGGAGATAAATTAATCCTAATTTTTTTTTGGAAAGAAATATTAAAATTTTTGACAATTATATATTTTTTTAAATGAATCGTTTAAGCCTCGGTCTATATAAATCCAAAATTTATTAACATATTAATCAAAATAGATATTTATAATTTGTTTAGGGAAAAATTATAGTAGAGATTATAGCTTATGGAATGTTTTTCCGAAAAATTTTAAAAAAATAGATATGATTTAGGACACTTTAATACTCAGTTGACGGCAACTAAAAATATAAATATATAATTTGTAGCGAAAAGTCAAAGACCGGACCGGATAATACCGATTTGAAAACACCGTATTGAAGGCCATTTTAAAACCGGTATGGTTACGTTCACTAATTAGATGATATTAAATTACCGGACCAATGTCGAATGAGAGTGATCAGCGCTCGTTTACAATAATTAGCGAGATTATAAATCTTTGATTCCCTGTATTAAAAATATATTAATTCATTTTTCTCCTCCTTTTATTTAAATTTGTATGGACAAAAATAAAGATCAGAAAATTACAATAGCGTTCTTTCTTTCTTTTTTTTCTTTCTCATCATTCATTATTTATAAATAATGTTAACCTAATCCCCATATTAAAATATAATAAATATACTAACCCCAAATATTCGGCATAATTATGAATTTTATGTATATTAGGTTCATAGAAGGCTGAAACCTCGGCTATATCGACAACATCCTTTTTACGAACATTTTCAAATTTTTTATAGAGAGATTGTAACGAGATATCCAATTGGGATGAGGTGAAATACGCTACAATAGGCTTTTTATTTTTTATAAAGAAAACAAAAAAAAGGACATATTTTTTATGTTAAAATTAGGTAGAATGCTCTGTTGCATCTTGCAAGTGGGATCTAATTATTCAAAATTTTATAAATTTTTCATGTTGAAATACTAATAGGTGACACGAGGAGAACATTTATAGTAAACACGATTATATCTCCTAAAATTGGCATGATTAAATCGAATTTATATTGCAATTTAAATCGCGATTTTGAAGATAATTTTTTTTAAAAAATCATGATTCATATCAATTCTTCTTGTATTTTATATTAGTTTTTGTTTTCAAATAAAAAAAAACATCTTCTTGTATATATACCTTATTTAAACTATACTTTTTCATATAAGTTTTAATTATTAGCGATGCCATTACATAACACACTAATTGAACAATTATTCAAATATGACTAGTTTATTAGGAAAGCATTTCAAATGTCTTACCCCACATTTACAGTTAGCGCGAATTCGCGGCGAAGTACACAAAATATGGTATAAATATTTAATAATGTTATATTTAATTTTTGTATACTTGGTCGCAAATTCGTGGTAACTGTGAAAGCTGGGTTTATCAACTTAAAATATAATAAAACATTAATAATCATATTAAAAACGATAAAAAAATAAGTCTTTTTGATTATTTTTTTTAATATTAACTCATTCAATTTTTATGGGTTTTTTTGTGTGAAAAATTTTAAAATCAAAGATAGAAGTTGTTTCAACCTCGATATTCATGTAGAAACAGGCATGATTGTCAACATCGTATTCTTGGATGGTTCCAATCACGTCGCATTTTGAATAGCAAATTTTTTCACTCTCGTTGTTAACTTTCTCACTCGTCGTACATCTCTTAGGGTAGGAGAGAAGATTGAGAACGTAACAAAAGGTAGATATTATGGAGTCGACCAATAGGATTCCCTTATCTCCCCCATTAGTGACTTCGGGGTGCGAGCCCATAAAAGTTATCGATTGGATTAGGCGAGGCATTAAGGTAATGCAATGGGAGGGCTTCGAGCTGGAGTAGCTAGATATTACTGCGGAATTTTAGACGGAAAATAAATATATTCATTTTTCTTTCTTTTTTTAAAAAATAAAGCGCCACCCGATGAAAATGGCATTATCCTTTGTTATTATAAGTTTTTTAAATTGGTTTGGATTGAACCCTAAAACAGCTGTATAATTGGTAGACATTAATTATTGAGAAATATTTGAAGGTTGAAAAAAAAAATTAAATTTTAAAAATATTAACTATATTCGCATATCATAGCTATAACGATTGGCATCAAGTAGTAAGAATTATTCGTACCAATCGGTGGATTGATATTGAAAATTTGTTCCCTAGACGATGTTTTATCCGGTGACAATTGACGAGGGGCGTCCTCTTTTTGGGATGGGATGGAAAGGATAGCCAATAAGGGATTCATCAATGAGTTGGGCGAATCAATTTGGTGGGAAGATATTATTGTCAAGCATTTGTTGCATAGCTTTAAGGCTTGAATCTTCTCTGAGTCGGTAACTGAGCTCAAATCTATATCTCTGTCAATCATTCAAAAAGAATTTTTATTTTACTAATATCAATTATATTTATATATTAATAATTGCAAAAGTAAAAATTATAATACGCCGCGCGTCGATAATTTTTAATTCGGCGCCATAAAAGTGCCAAAGTGCTGGAGGCGCCAAAAATTTAGTTATGAATTAAATTTTTTAATATTTATTTAATTAAGATTTAAAAAAATTTATTAAATTTTATTTTCAAAAATTGAATTTTTTAAAGATTTTGTTTATTGAAGGGTTAGAATTAGTGCTGTTAAAAATCTTGATTTCTAAGCCCGAAAAAAATATTGATTTAGTCTCCAGATTTAGCTAATCCACACATTTGTGCTGCCATCTATGTGAAATATCTTCATGTTTTCGTAATATTTTTCTGGGTAAAATATTTAGTTAGCAGTTTATAAATATTGGATAAAAATAGAGCCGTGTAGCAATTCCTAAACACTCCAATTATAGATGTACTCTTTCTTACCTATTTAATAGTGCATTCATAATCTATTCTTCAATTATATATTAAAAAAAACATATTTAAAAACTATATTAAAATAAATTTAAAACCCAATTTATAAAAAAAATATCGATCCATGGATTCCGTCACTATCTTCCCGATCATCCTCTAGGACATCTATATTGCAGGTGGCCTTTCTCATTGCATCTATAACATCTACGCTGATCACCTATAAGCTTGGGCTGGGGTAGGCCTCACCATCCTATTCCTTCGTCTTGGTCATACTAAAAGCTCTATCACATTTCACATAGAAATCAAGTCACATTTTATTCCATTGAATTAGGCCTTTCCAATTTCGGGTTTATTGTATTATTCCTATCTTGACGAATTAAAATAATTGCCAGCAGACAGCATATGGGTGATCAGAGGTGCATTAAGAGACACCACCTGAAACTAGATGTTCTCAAGGATTTGGAGATAAGAAAGATAGTAGCAGAATTCGTGGAGGGGAACCGATATTTGTAGTCTCTTCACGTTTGAAGCCGATGGCTGAAGTGAATTGAACCTCGGCGCAGGAAGGAAGAAGCTCAAGGGTGTGGCCCTTGCAACGATTGGAGAAGAAAAGAGAATATGGCCGGTTATAGATTTAGCAGAAAGGGAGGCTGCAACAACAACGATCGGAAACAATTTCTGGAAAAGTCCCCCGCCCGCTGGTTTAATATCATTCCCTAGGAGAATTGTGAGATTGGTTCGATTTAATAATAAAAGCATATCGTCATTATCTTCATGTCAATCAATAAATACCAAATTCATTGTTTTTACTTTATATATAATTTAATAGAGATGAGGCAAATTACTAGTTAATTAGATAAGAAATAATTTCCATGGTTAAATAAAATAAGGAATTTAAATTAAAAAGATTATTCTCTAATATTATGATTTATTTTTAAAAAAAAATCAAATGTAAATAAACACAAACGACAAGAATCGTTATAAATTCTAAACCGAACCAAATCGATAAAAAATTCTTCAAAAAAAAAAACCAAAATCCTTTAATATTTTTTTAACTAACCAAAATGAACCAAATCATTATACTTCACAGTTCATAGCCATGACAGAAACTTTAAAAAAAAATGTATGATCAGTAACAATCATTAAAAAACAATTTTTTTTAATTATAAATAAATTTTTAATTTATGTTTCTGATATGCTCTAGTCCTTTTAGCTTCAAGTGGTTTTAATTTAAATTTTACCTACTCTTTAGGAAAGGAATATTATACTTTAAAAATATGAATTGAATATAAACAAGAATCTGATTGAATAATAAGAAATGAAAAAGGAACTGTTAATATAAAGTAGTGTAAATATAAAAATATTTAATGAATGTATAAAAAAATGTTAGATTAATAAAATAAATTAATCTTCTTTTTCTTCACTTCTTCTTATCTTATCTAGCACGTTGGTCATGGACCTGCCCAAAATGAGCGAACGTGAATTACTATAGAGGCCCTATCCTCCATAATAATTATGCCGATTTTTTCCTCAAGGATACCAACAAACCTTGTAACCCAGATATAATTATTAAGAGGAGTGGAACTCACCCAATCCAATAATAATAATAGCGTAGGGAATAAGATTATGAGCATATTTAAAAGGAAAAAATAGTAGTACTGTATCATCCAATACAAATTATTAGTCATTAGTTAATTATCTAAAATTATTTTTTTATAGTTAGTCTTAATTTTTATTATGATTATTAAATTTTATTTAGTTTATTTACGATTTATTCCCAATTATTTAGTTAGAAGATATAATTATATTATTTTTTATAATTATTTAGTTAAAAATATCTATCTATTTAATCTATTAGACCTAAATCTCATAATGTAATGTAATCTATTATAATTTATCTTACAATGTGCACTAATTTAATCTGCCTTCATTTACTATAGCCCTATTCAAATAACTTCAACTCTTAGATATATATCAAAGCAATATATGAAATTGTATTTTTAAGTAATAAAATAAAATAACTTTACTTACTCAACTTTACTTGTTATATATCAAAGTAATATACGGAATTGTATTTTTAAATAATAAACTAAACTAAATTTAATTTAATCATCTTTACTTGTTACATTCTCAGCAGTTATTCGTCAAGTGTTCGTAAATAAGTCTTAATACGATTTTGTAAGTTTTTCTATCTAACGAAGCACGTTTTATGAATTCCCAAGATAGATCTATGTCCGATAATGATCGATTTATTCTACCAAACCAACTATTTTTGTAGGATAGGAAAGGTTTGAGAGATAATTCTTCCAAAGGGGTAATAAAAAGGGCTTGATATACTAGGTTGTTTGGGGCTTGTCTGAGAATGTGCCCTAATATTTCGATTTTCCTATATTCACATAGTCTATATATAGGGAGAATGTCACATCTGGACCAAAGATTATGATTCGAAGTATTATACGGGTAGAAAGTTTTGGTAATATATCTAAGACATTTGTTAATGAACGTTTGCATCTTTTTACTTTCTTGTTTGGTATCTTTCCAAGTTTCTATACCATAGATTAAGGAGGGGAATATTAAAGTTTTAAATAATCGAATCTTTAACGGAATTGATAATTGATTCGAACTCCATATTTTCATAAAAGATCTATATTTCAGTCTGCCTTTATTTATTTTAGCTATTAGGTCTAGTTTAGTATTTCCTTTTCTATCCAGTATCACTCCTAGATATTTTAATTGTTGAACTTCTGCTATTTTTCTCCCTTGTATCGTTAGATTCATGTTTGGAGGGGAGAATATTGATGTCATCAACTTTGTTTTATCAATATTTATTTTTAAACCAAAAAAATCAGCAACTTGGGTCATCATGTCCACTAGCTATTGGAGGTGTGATATAGAATCTCCTATAATGCAAATATCATCGGCAAAAGCAAGAATATTAAATTTTACGATGGGAATCTGAGCTAAACATTGTTTAGTCACTCTTTTTATGATATAGTTTGTAATAAAATTAAAAAGAAGAGGAGAAAGGACACATCCCTGTTTCAAACCTATCTTAACTGGTATTTTTGTTGATTTATGACCCGCATGGATAATTTGTATCGAGTAATCATTATAGATATTTTTTAATATTTTTACCAAAGAAGTTGGAGTATTTATTAACTTCTTCTAATGCTATCCATAACCTATCATGAATAATCGTATCAAAAGCTTTCCTAAAATCCAGAGCTATAATTATTAATTGCCTTTTTCGTATTATAGATTTCTCTATTTGTATCTTTAAGTTGAGAATAGCCTCAAGAGCATTATGCCCCTTTCTAAATGAAACTATTGAATCCACATAATCTCGTTCTATAAAAGGTTTGAGTCGATTTAGGATTATGTTAGTGAAAATCTTATAAATTATAGAATTTAGTGAGATTCCTCTCCAATCCTCTAGAGTTTTAGGGTACTTAGTTTTTGGAAAATTAATTAGGGTAGCCGATAGCCAATCACTAGGGCAGATCCCTTCCTTCCATACTCTCGATATGATAGGGAATAGTATATCGGCGGATAATATAGGGTCCGTTTTTAAATATTCACTACGAATATTATCTTGACCAAACGCCTTGTGATTTTTTAGTTTCTTTATTATATTTATTATTTCACTCTTGATAGGATCTATGATTCTATCTGTATTTTGGAATAAGGTAGAGAGGGAAGAATGTGTAGATAAAGATGTAGTATTATGAGTATTATCTTGTGGGAGAAATAATTGTGGGGGCCAGAGGTACGAAGTGGATGGACCATGATGAATGGAAGACTCACTTTGGTTTGGTAAATGTAATAATTTAGATGGCAAGAGATTATAGGAAGAAGAGTTTTGAGGGCATAGATCAGAAGGCCATTTAGGAGGGTTCTGGAGTAATTGCACCTGAGGAGGCCAGGAGTTTGAGGAAGATGCATTTTGGTCAATGGGAGATTCTAAATTTGAGTTGTACGTAGAATTAGATAAAAAATTTGAGATATAAGAATTTTGAGCGGGAAGGAGTTGGGGAAGTCCAAGGTTTAGCAGATTTGGAAGCCAGAAACTTGAGGTAGATGGACTTTGATCAATGGGAGATATTACTATTTAGTTATTTGATGTAGAGGAGGGATCGTTGCAATTATTTGATGTAGAGGAGGGTTCGTTGCTATTAAATATTTTAGAGTAATGTGAAACCCATATTTCCATTTGTATCTCTGGATCTGTAATTTCTTTTGAGTTGTGACTAAGTTTAAAAAATTGCTCTTTTTTGAAAGAAGTGAAGGATTTCAATAATTTAAAAGCTTTATATGAATCATTTGCACTGAACGAATTACTTATCTCAGTGGCACGATCCTCAAGGAATTTCCTCTTATCTCTTCTGAGTTTATGACTTATATCGTTTAGGATATACATGGCTCTGTTTCTCCTATAATGACCACTCCCCACTAGATTTGAAATAAGATTTTTTGATTCTATTGAGATCCAGTCCGGATAATTCATCTTGGCTGGTAAGGAATTTGATGCCGCATTGTTGAAAATGTCACGGGTATTTTCCCATAGTGTGTCCGAGGATAAGTTGTTAGTATGATCGATAAATTTATGAGAATTATTTCTGATTTGTTTTATATATTCTGTTTTGATATTGTGATCATTTAAAGCCTCGATATCTAATTTGGGACGTTTCGAAAGTGACTTTCCGTTTCTTTTCTTCCTCATATGCCATATCTTCGGGTCTATTACCATAGAGCAATCTATAATTTTATGGTCAGAGTTAAATAAAACCTGATGAAGAACTTTAATATTTTTTATCCAACTCATAGTCGACCTATTACAAATAAAATAGTCTATTTGAGACCAAGTATTGTATGTTGGGCTAAAATATGTGTATATCTCTCTTTTATCCGAATGTTCGAAGAAAGTATTAGCTATTCGAAGATCTAACTTATGACAGAGTTTTAATAGTAGTTTTCCTCCAATATCGGATTTAATATTTAGTGTTCCTGAACCAAGGGAAATATGATTCTTTATATCAATTTTTCCTACTTTCGCATTAAAATCCCCAGCAATTAGTAAGTTTTCGCGTTTCGGAAATTTATTTAGATATTCGTCAAGAAAAATGAAGAATGGTTGTTTTTCAGTATAGTTCACTGGTATATAAATATTTACAATATTTAAGGTTTTACATCTCGTATTTACTTTTATGCTACATACCCTACTATTTACGCCATCGAATTTTGAGATGTAGCCCGATAGATTCTTTTTGATCAATATACAAACTCCATACCAGTTTTTTTCAGTTTCGCCCGAGTTAAAGAGTAGGTAACCTTTGCAATTAATTTTACAAGTATCAATCCAATGTGTTTCTTGTATACAAGCAATGTCAACCGCTAGGGTATCTAATATTATTCTTAGTTGGGCAAATTTATTATTATTTAGGGATCTAGCATTTAGGGATATAATTCTTAGAGAACCAGAAAAATTGTTCATTGTAATGTTAGTAAATTTATTTAGTAATTAAAAATTAGAGAAATAATTTATATTACTAGATTAAAAATTTATTTAACGATTTATAAAACAAGATATCGGACAATATATATTATCAAGATTTCACTATATAAAATAAAGTTTTTCAGACAATTTATTTAACGATTTATAAAACACGATTTCGACAATATATATTATCAAGACTTCACTATATAAAATAAAGTTTTTCAGACAACTTATATCACTATTTATCAAAGCAATTTTTTTGACAGCTTATTACTACAATTAAATAGATTTTTTATCAAGATTTCTCTATAAAAAAACGGAATTTGAATTATCATAACAATTTCCGACAGCTACAACAATATAATATTTCCAAGAATTTTTCCCTATTTCGTCTATTAATATCAGTTTTAGATATTAGTATTACAACGATATAATATCAAATTTGAGACAGGTTTCAACAGCACTAAAAGTGAGTAATAATAGAATTAATAAATCATACGAGAGAAAAAACTTGTAAATATAATATATTTTTTTTATCAAGATTTCTCTATAGAAAAAAAAAATGGAATTTAAATTATCAAACAATTTCCGACAGCTACAACAATATAATATTTTCAAGATTTTTTCCCATTTCGTCTATTAATGTCAGTTTTAGATATTAATATTTCACGATATAATGAGACAAGTTTCAACAGCACTAAAAGTGAGTAATAATAGAAGAAAATCATAAATCATACGAGAGAAAAAACTTGTAAATCTGTTGTATATATAAGAATTGATAAAAGTAATTAATCTTTTGAGAAAGTTTCGAGAATTTTAACGATATACTAGGAATAATTATAATTTAAAAGTTATAATAGTATATAAATTAACAGAAGATAAAATTAAAGAAAATAATAATATATATAAAATAAATAAAATAAAATAAAATAAAAAATAAATAAAAAATAAAAATCTAGGAATAATTGTAATTTAAAAGTTTGACGTTACATATAGTATATAAATTAATAGTATTTAAATTAACCGAAGATAAAATTAAAGAAAATAATAATATATATAAAATAAAATTATTATCCGATTTATTTTGTTAAAATATAAAATATACATAAAATAAAACAAACATTTGATTTATTTTGTTAAAAGAAAAGAAAAAACAAATGTTATTTAAAAAGTTTAAATAGAGATTATCAAATTTAATAAGTCATCGTATTATCCAAAGAGTTAACATAGTGATTACCTTATCATCGTATTATCCAAAGAGTTAACATAGTGATTACCTTAAATAGTGATTCTAAAAATTACTTAGTATGAATTTTTGTTAAAAAACAAATGTTATTTAAAAAGTTTAAATTGAGATTATCAAAGTGTTTTTTGTTAAAAAGAAAACAAATGTTATTTAAAAGGTTTAAATAGAGATTATCAAAGTGTTTAATATGATCATCGTATTATCTAAAGAGTTAACATAGTGATTACCTTAAACAGTGATTACCCAAAAAATTATTTAGTATGTATTTATTACCAGTATACATTGAAAAAACAATAAAGTTATATATTACTTCAATTATATGTTTAATTTGTTTCTCCCTTTATAATATCTAGTTTACTCTCTTATTATATGTTTAATTTGTTTCTCACTTTATAATATCTAGTTTACTCTCTTATTATGTTTATTATTATTTAATAAATCTTATTCTTATCGGTTATTTACCAGATAACAAAATAGAATGCAATTTATACTACTTTATTTATATGTAAGAAATAAATAAAATATTACTAAATTAGTATAAGTTATCTACTATTATATATCAATTTAATTAGCATAAGAGTTTAACTTATATCTTTTTTGTTAGAATTTTTATCCTTCAATATGCTAGGTTTGAATTTTAAAATCTTCAATAAGCCAAGTATCTAACACATAACATCATATAATATAATATAATGTGATAATTTCCAGTATAAATTTGTAAAATATATTATTATTTTATTTATATATAAGAAATAAATAAAAAATTGTTTGTACTAATTTATTGTTCAAACTCTAACTAGTATAATTTATCTACTATTTTAGCTAGTTATATATCTATTTAATTAACACAAGGAATTAATTTATATCTTGATTGTTATGAATTTTAATTCATCAATAAGCCAAGTTTGAATTATATCAATTCTAAGCAAAGTACCTAACACTTAATTCTCTTATAATGTAATAATTTCAAGTATAAATTTTAAAATACACTAATTATTCCACCTACATATTAGGATATAAATAGTAGCGTAATAATTTCCAGTATAAATTTTAAAATATACTAATTATTAGGTGTTTTTGAATTTAGGAAAAATATAAAATATATATATACCGTGCTATTAGGTAATCTATGTGAAATTCAATGAGAATCCATACATCATTCAAGGTTTCTATATAATTTTGTAGAGCTTTGTATCCATAAGATCTGATTAAAAACCAATTTTTTGAGAGGAATGTAATGCTATTGGAGGATAATGACCTAGTATTTAGATTTAGGCTCACTAATAATTTTGCCAAATTTGAAATTACAAATCTATTATAGTTCTTGTGATTCTCATTTAAATTGTGTAAATTATTTAAACTAGAGGTGTGAGATGTGTGTTTAAACATCGTAATTAACTTCTTAATATCAAGAATAGAATGTGAAAATAAAGTCTTTTCTTGTAATATTTCTTGATTAGGAGATATGTAGGAGCTTTTATTGTTATAATATTTGGCCTTAAATTGCACGATTTTATGCCTTGGGTCATAATTACTTTGGCTATGGGAAAAGGATGTATTATGCGTACCTTCATCAGAATTATATAAGTTTTGGTCACCTGAATTACATAAGTTTTGATCATTTTTATAAAAAACAAGGCTATCATATAATTTTTTGACATTAGATACGATTATATCTAATAATTCTTTGACATCATTTAAATCTAAAATTTTATAAAAATTAAAGTTAGTTTTAGTTAAATTTCTGTAACTTTCGAATATTGCCTAAACTATTAATTATAAAGTCCCTAAAAATTATGAAACAATTATATTTGTTGACGGGATCAAGTTAAATTTAATATATAATGAATACAAGTAAACTAAAGTTTTACGAGCTCAAACTTTCATATTATATCTTACTACTACTATTCGTATATGCTATGTACCCCCATCCATCTATTTATCAATACATCTTCATGTTCAAAGTCCGCTTCAATCACATCATATGGTGCGATGTTAAATGTATTAAGGGGGAAAATAAACTTATGATTATAAAGTTGACTGTGGTTTATTCATTATATAATATTTCTTTTATATATATTGCTCTAACTTTTACTAAAAAAAAATAAACATGCCAAATTATTAAATGAGTTTTATTCATAAATTATCAAGAGTATATTTTGTGATAGATATGAGTATGGAGAACTGAGTCAATCATTAATATTTTTAACCCTAACCCTTTATAAAGCATTCATAAATATTGCATTGTAACAGCAGCGTCACTAGGGGGACGCAGGGGCTCAAGCCCCCTAAAAAATTTGACTAGCCCCCTGAAACAAAATTTTTTTTTAATGGCTCCTTAATATCCCCTTAAACTAAAAATAAATTTTTTTGATTGCCCCCTGATTGATATCTTTTAAAATTCCATTAAGTTATATATAGATTTAATTTTATTATTTAGATATTGATAAGACTATTTAAATTTTTATTAAATGAATACTATTTTAATTATTAGATTAGATTAATACATATAAATTATATTTTCACTATGTCAGCATGCAATCAAATTCTGTATTAAAAATATATTATCAATAACTCACTAAATATTAATGAAAAGAATAAGGATGGTGACGATATGGCGCGAGGTTCGAGTCAGTAAAAATATATTTTATTAACTAATTTTTTTTTCTTTTCTAAAGGTTTATATACATTTTCTAAAATATAAATTAGAATATAAAATGAAATACAAAAAAGTAAAATAATATTAAAAAAGTAAGGTTACGCCGTTTATAAAATAAAATTAGATTATAACAAATACTAAAAATTATATAGTAATAAATAATAATATTTGAATAATGCAACATTCTCCCTCTTCTGTCATCGGAGAAGTCATAAGAGTTTGTTGTCCAAGTGGTTTATCATTTTGGCTTGTCCCAATCGTTGGTTTGATTAATTCGATTTTGCACTTTGGTTTGTTTAATCACAATCTTGATATCCATATCGTAAATTATCTCCATTAATCATAGCTTGTTTGATATTGCTCAATTGTTATTATCATTTTTTATAATTAATCCAGTCGAATATTGGAATTTAGAATAAATCGGAATATATAATTTGGAATAGTTGATCAAATCAAATGTATGAATAATATGCATGAATAAAATTTTGAATTTTGGAACAATAAAATATGTAATAAGGAATGATAATTAATGGAATAAGGAATAAAATTTTAATCCAGAATAAGGAATGATAAATTATTATATTATTTTTTAGGTGTTAAGTTAATCATAGCGTTTTATACTTTTAGCGTTTTATACTTTTAGCGTTTTATACTTTTAGCGTTTTATGCGTTTTATATTTTTTGCGTTTTACATTTTTTTATTAGTAGAGTTTTAATATTTAATTAGTAGCGTTTTAATATTTAATTTATTTTTATTTATTTTCAATCTCCGAGGTTAAAAATATGCAAATATTATGCACATTTCCCTCTCTTAAAAAAAAATTTAAATTTCACACAATATTTTTCTAAAATAATGATGTTTAATTTTTACATAACCTTTTGTCTTCAAAAGCTTTATTTCAAAAACATTTTTATCATATTAAGTATTAATTATAAGGGTTATTTAAATCAATCCCTTTTAATTCATATGTTTTAATTACATTTTAATATATTTAAAATTAAAGTTTTATCTTTTTGTTTAGGATTTTTAATGGTTTATATTTAATTATATCTAAGAATTCATCTTTAGTTGTTAATTTACAACAATTGGTCATCATTCAAGAAATCAAAAAATATCAATAAGAAATTAAGTAAATAATTTTTTAAAGGCTTTTTGTGTGGTCTATATCCATTATGATTTTACATTTTAGTATCAATATTTCACTAAGAAATTATAAATAATTTTTTAACGGCTTTTTGTGTGTTCAAATATATCCATTATGATTTTACATTTTAGTGATTTTAAAAATTTATAACATGCCTTTATCCTGGCATAAAATCTTAATATAATAACTTTTCTTATTACGTGAATTAGAATATTAAGTAATCATCATTGGTCTCACAATATAGAATTCATAACCTAACGTCCAACTTTCATTATGGTTCTTTCTAGGTTGCCACATTAGGTTAGGTGCTGGCTATTATATTCCAGTCCAACATCCAGAGCCGGGGCACCATAAAGAAAGAAGCTTTTTGCATGAAAGAACGTGCTAAGGTTTGATTCTTGGTCATCTCCATAGATTAGACATTGGTCATATCAATAGATTAGGCAGTCACAATAAATAAGGTAATAATAGGTAGTCATTTCCATAGGTTAAGCAGTCTTCATAGGTTAGATAGTCATCTCAGTAGATTAGGTAGTCACAATAGATAAGGTAGTCATAATAGGTAGTCATCTCCATAGGTTAAGCACAAGGTAGAGTCATAATAGGTAGTCATATCCATAGGTTAGGCACAAGGTAGAGTCATAATAGGTAGTCATCTTTTTCTAGTCCACCACCCAGAGGGCACCATGAAAAGGATATGGATGGTGACGATATGGCGCGAGGTTCGAGTGAGTAAAAATATATTTTATTAACTAATTTCTTTTTCATTTCTAAAGGTATATATACATTTTCTAAAATATAAATTAGAATATAAAACGAAATACAAAAAAGTAAAATAATATTAAAAAAGTAAGGTTACGCCGTTTATAAAATAAAATTAGATTATAACAAATACTAAAAATTATATAGTAATAAATAATAATATTTGAATAATGCAACAATTAATTTAGCTTTGACAATTGAAGTTTAATTGACTTTTATTACTTAAATTATTATATAACCCTAATTAAATAAATATAATCATATAATATTTAAAAATTCAAATTTATTATTGTAATTAGGCTAGTTCAAAATGACTAATCAACTGTATATTTATTTTTAAATTTTATTATCATACATATTCCTAAAAATGTTTTCAGGGTCCAAAAAAGTATAAGAGATTTCTTTATAAAAAGTAAGTAGACATATAGTTTATTGTCCTCTACTATATACAGTTATTTATAAAATATTAGATAAAATGCCACTTTTGTAGATGTATTTGATAGTTATATATTATATTACAGCTAAAATTATAATAAATTTTACTAATAAATGTTTTTGATAATAAATATAGTAACAATTTGAATATAAGTATTTAACATAAATAACTTTAAATATTAAACATTTTATTATTATTTATCCTGCAATAGATGTAATAATTTGATACCTTTTCTTCTCTTCTTTTGCGTGTTTTTATGAAAGCTATTTTTTTCTTTTTTGAAAAATAGTTTTGAGTTAAGTGTTTAATATAAGTTATTTTTGATATTTACAAACTACTATTATTTTTAGATATAATATATCAAGGTGGTGCAACAATATATAAAATCTTAATTGTTTCATCATATCATTTTGGTCCTTATTTTATTTAGAAAATGTTTCATTTCTAATATAGCATTGCCATGTAAATAACTTCAGCTTCAATATGCATAATTATTTCTTCCAAAGATTTTTAGTGTTTTTATTTTATCAATTTATCCAACATAATAAATTCTGATATTGGTTTACATCATGAGTGTCATGGCTATTACTGCAAATTTACCAGCATCTATTATTTGTGTTGCTATGTAATTTAAGATTATTACTACAACGGCTGAGAACATATGATTGCATATTTTTGATAAACAATAATGATCAACGTGAAGTCGTTTATATATCATTTAAAATGGAAGTTAATCTTTTAGAAATTTAATATCTCACAATAATTTTCTCGATTACATCTAGCTTTCATCATGTCATCTAAAAGTTGGTCTTTATACTCTCTTCTTCAAGAATTGTTGATTTTAGGCTTCTAAAATTATCCTTATTAGTCCATTCTAACATTGTCTAAAATGGTAACAGAGAGTTTTATTAGTTTGATAACCTTTTGTCATAATAATTATATTATTGCATTATGTGTTTTTAAAAACTATTATTAATTTAGGAGGCATATATATGAATTAATCTTTTTTATCACTTATAATTCTTTAGACTCAAATTTTTTTTATATCAGCAATCAAAAATATTTTATACTGTAATAAATAGATTTTGTATTAAAAAAATATTGTTTTTAGAAATGTCTTGTATTGTTTTAATTATTTATATGCCAGTTTATATATATAATATAATAAATGACAAAATATGAAATTCAGAATAACTGTTTAGAGTTAACAATTTTCAAAAAGTATAATATATAAATATAAAACCCGGCCGAAGGCCGGGAAAATGCGGGCAGAAGGCCCGTAAATTGGGGGATATGGGGGGGGGGACGCCCCCCCCCCATATAATTTTTTTTTAAGTTGAGCCCCCTGAGATTGTAAAGGCTAGCGACGCCCCTGCATTGTAACATTATTGTCATATACTCGCATATATTTTGATTATTGTCATTGGTAATAAATCTATAGCAGTATATAAGACATATCTCATAAGAGTAAATATTAAGGATATAATTGTAAAACTATTGGAGACAAATGTTCTGATTTTCATTTTACTCAAATATATAAAAATTTAATATTGCGCATACATTAATTATTAATTTTCTACTATTTTTTCTTAATTAATATTTAATGATAAGATCTGATTTTCCCTATAATTTTCATTTGGAATCATTTTTTTTAGATATTTGCTACATTGTTTTCAAATTTTTCTGCCTTGTGTTTTAATCTGGATGTGTACCTTGCATTGTTAAAATTTAAAATTAAATAATCCTTTTTTATGGATCATTCTATATCTTAAATCAAATATACTTGATTTCTAAATATATCAAGATAAGTTGATTCATAAAAACTGCTCTGCTCAGATCTGAAAAATCGCTAAGTCGACTTGATCGAATTTTTTTTAAAGTCAGCTTAAGCTATTTTTTGAGCCAACTCGATATCATTATTCAACAAGCCAAATTTTAATTTGATTCACAAAAATATATACTCCAAAAGGATGATTACAACCAAATTAACTATTCCTCTTGAGACAAGTTAAAATTATATGATATTAAATTAGAATTCTAATAACTCAGATTCTAGTAAATTAACCCCACCATTACTTTAATTCCGCATGGTTTGTATAAAAAGAAATATTAATAAAGCAAAGTATTCTGGTTTGAGCCAACAATTCTATTAAAAAAGACCCCATTTTGTTCCTTAAGGAAAAATTTAAAATATGTAAAAATTTAATTATTCTTTTTGAGTAGAGTTTAAAATTATCCTATAGTAAGGAGTTCTAAAGTTCTAATAATGCTGGTTTTAGTAAAAAGTTACCGCCGTCATTTATTCCATGAGAAAAAGAAAATTATAAAAAAAGTACTCTGTTTTGAGCAATGTTCAATTTTTAGTATTAGAAGAGTAAAAATTCTAGTAAGACCGTACTTTACCTACCATAAAAATGTAAGCATGGCACCTATTTTCTCTCATGTAGTGTTGTTAAAGAGTTCAACTTGAGCTTTAAAAATGGCTAGCTTGATATTTTAGCTAGAAATATATCGTCTAAGTTTTGAGATTTCATTTATTGATGTACACACCTTTGTACCATCTATGAGCTCAATTTTTAAGTTTGCTTATTATATTATGTTTGTAACATAATATATTGAAAAACAGGCCGATCTTAAAACTCGAATTTATTACACGAATCAATTTTCGATTTAGGAACGTTTTTTTTTAAATATCAAAAATCTACTAGGCCGGGGTTTTTTAAAGTTATTTTTTTAAGTCTTTGTATTTTTTTATAATTTATTTATCTTAAATAATCTCGAATACATTTTGAAAAATGATTTTCCAAAGGAAAATTGGGGAATATGAAACCCGTTTTGAGATAATTATTACTTTAATTTTTTTTTATTGGCTCCAAAGTATTTCTAAGATCATCTAGTGTTATTATAGAGCTCGATTTGATTTTAAATGAAATATTTTGCCAAAATATTATAACGTAAGCCTCGGATTCGCGAATAGATGTCTAAACCTTTTTGCCATCTATGAGAATTTCCAGGCTTGGGTAATATTTTTTTTAAATAAATTAGATTGTCGTTTTTATTGGTACCTGCCCCTTCTAATAAAAAGTTTGCCTTGTAATAGGAATAAATAATAATTTAATTAACTTTGTTCTGGAAAAAAATGAGAGTGAAAAATGTTGTAAAATAAAATTACAATGGAATAAAGTTACAAACTTTGGTTGATGTTTGGAAATGAATACAGCGGAATATTTAATAAATTATATTTAAAATATATGTAAATATAATTTTAAATAAACACATATATATTACATATATACATTTCCAAATTTTTTTCAAAAACCAAAAAGTACCGGGTAACAGCTATACGTTACTATTTCAAAAATAACGAATTACTATATGGCTTTATTTTACAGCACCTATTAATACTAAGTATTTTCTTCCTTTGTTTTCCATTTGTAGTTATTGATGTATATATTTTATACAAATATTTCCTTTATAATTTTTCCATGATGTATTTTATTAATTATTAAACTATAATAATGAATATATAATAATAGTAATCTATATGGAACTTTAGTCAAAATTGTTTTTCCAAACCCAATAAATGATGAGAAAAAAATTTCAAATCTTGCGGAAAATTGTTAAAAGAATGCGGGATATTGTACATATTTGTAAACTAGGATTAGTTGTTTAAAAATAAATATATGATAAATAAATATAGAGTGCCACAATTGACATTAGATGATATTACATATTTTTAAAATTATGAGATAATTGTAGATATCTTCGCAAATAAATATAATATCAAGTCAGATAAATTATTTTAAACATTAGATTAATAATATTTAATCAAATTATTCACGAAGGGAAATGGATTTAATTTTTAAACCCTCTAATTTTGAATTAAAATGTAATTCTGTATTCTCAAATTATCATTCTAATACTCTACCTTGAATGAATATTCATCTTAATGAGTTCTTGCTGGACCGAATGGTAAAAATAGTTTTTGCGCAAAATTTGCATCAAGGAACATACATTACTAAAACAAATACAGCCATCCGGAAAATAGTACTTGATAGGCATAATTTTTTGAAACTCTATAATTATCCCACAAAGTCATTTTTTAAAATGGCAGCCCTAAATTAGGGGAGACTTGTGATCACTTTTTAAAGGCATATACGATCAAAAAATATTATTCGTTTTAATTATATTTAAATAAATTTTAAGAAAAGAATAATTTATCACTTTGAAAAAGGTTAATGGGATGATTTAAGCCTTACTCCTCGAGGTGAAATAAATTATTTGTTAGAGCTGGCTTGAAAAAATATTTAATTTAAAAAAGCACCATTTTTATTCAATTTTTTGAATAAAATTTCTTTTTAATTATAAAGCCTGAATATTGTAAATAAAAATGAGTAATTTTTTTATAACAATATTTTATAAATTTTTATAGATTTTATCCTTATTTTATTACATTTATAGCAAAAACAATTTTTTTTAAAATGTAATTTATAATGTAATAACCTTGGTTATAAGGGTAGGTAAGTCTTTAAGATATAACCCGAATAATATGTTTTTGTTTGTAATAATCTAGTACAAAGGTCATGGATGTTTTTTGTTTATTGTAAAAAAATAGGTTAAATTTATTCTTTTCATCGAACTCACCTCTATCATTTAATAATTTCTTAAACCAAATCAGATTTGACCGGAAAGAGAAAGGGTGAAATCAAGAAATCAGAGGCAATCTCGTAAATTCTTTGGGAACCGAAGCCAAACACCATTTTAAAATTTTCAGAAACAGTTTCTAAAGGAGGTACATTATAATTTAAAAAGTCGGAAACATCTGGAATCTGGGTACCACTTTTAAATCTAAGAACTGGAAAACCTAACTTATATTTTTAGGATAAGAAGCCCTTTGAAAAACTATTAGAAATGCACTTTTTAATTCAGGTTTCAAAGTGTCATTCATTAAATGAAACACCCGAAGGAGATGTGTTCGGCCATGCAAAAACAGCCAAAAAGCATTTTTTTGTTATGTAAGAGGAACTGGGAATCTTCTGGGGTAGTCATTTTTTTTAATAAAAAATATATTATTTACAGAGACATAGTAATGCAATGAGATTATATATTTTTTTTAAATATTGAATCGCATGTAACATTTTTATAGAACAATATACGATTTACATTCAAAAGTAACTTTTTCAAATGCTACAATTTTTTAAAAAAAGGATAAAATAATAATGGCTTTAGTCACTTGACGGCTATCTATCATCAAAGATTGGGATCTTACCCTTTATAAAATCACGCTTGCTTGAACATTTGATTTACTTTGAATGGGAACATATAGTAGCAAAACCGAGTGTATGGAAAATTTATGATTATAACTATTTTTAACCGTTCAAGTGACATCTTATATATTATCAAAATTCATAAACAACAACATGGTATAAGAGCTTTCCTGACTTTAGTTTTTATTACCTATACTACAACATATGATAGTCTTAGAATGCTAATCAATTTCATTTATGAAAGATTTTTCTAAATCTCTTGATACGATTCTGTTTTAGTTTCTTTTTATATTTCAAGAATTTATTTACTAGTGCATTCTAATTCCGAAATTCTTACAAATAAAAAAATAGGGCCGGTTTTTAAAAATCAGTCCTATATTTTCAAATGGAAGAATTAAGGAAAAAGAATGGACTAGTAAATAAAATCTTGTATTTTTTATAGAAACTAAAACAGATCGTATCGGGGGATTTCTCTTCATCTTTCAGATATGAAATTTTTTTTCAGATCTCAAGACCCTCCCATATTATAATTTACCTAATGGAAACTAGAGTCCCGCAAGCCCTCATAACATGTCGACACCTATGAATGTTGATAGTATATAAGACGTACTTTAAACAGTGAAATATAGCTCTAATCGTGAAGCTTCCAGACACTTAGCTATGCCACTATCTGTTAAAATTCAAAGTATATCAATTTTTCAAACAAATATGATTTTATATAGAGATAAGGTTTCAATCTTTTATAATAGATAGCCATCAAATGATCTAACAACGGTATAAATAATTTCATCTATTCTTTATTTCTCACAATTATTTCCTTCGAGTTAACAAGAAAGCTTGTCAAATCTAAAAAATTGGTTGCATTTATCCGATTATCGAAGATGAAACTATAGATATTATCCGTAAAAGAGATTCGATTTGTTTTCGTTACGTGGAATGAAATTTGAAGTATAAGTCAATTTAAGGATTTGTAAGTATTGTTAACAAATTACGAACAATTATTTAGCGTAGTCAAATATATTATTATATACAAAAATGAAAAGCAAATTTAGTTATAACAAAGACCCATGAGTTAAAAGTATCAAGATACATAAATATTGTACCGATATAAAAATGAATTAGGGTGTCCATCTGACTCACGTGAAATGTAAAAGATTTCAGTAGTCGGAATGTTATAAAATAGACGGGCAAGAGTATAGAGCTGGTAAACAATAAAGCAGAGAAAGTTTGATATTGTATGCCTGCAAAAGACGAAATGGTCGGGAGTCAAGGCGAAATAGCTCGTAAAGGAGTAAAGTATAGGAATAGAGTAGGTATTATCTTATGCAAAGTTCAAAAACAAAGTTCTCGGAAATAAGAGATGCTCAGATATATAAAGAGGGATCAAGCTCACCAAAAATCGAGGAGGGCCTAAACTCCACAGATTGGATGTTTAGATGTGGAGAAGAAAGATTTTCTAACAATGTTAGAGAGTGATGCATTCTGAAGGAGGAAAATTGATACTGAGGGTCAATTTCCATTGGCATCTGGGTGACAAAAGGTCAGGTTTGAATAAAATTATGGTGGACATAGCAACGGGGTCAAAATCAAGGAAAGGGGAAAACTATCACGACTAGCCCAGACATGCGACATGGCAGCATCGTCTACATGACAGGATATTCACAGGATGCAATATGCAAACAGCACTCAAAAACCTATATCTACCCCCCCCCCCTAAAAAATTCCCCCGCCCACGCGTTTTTAATTATAATGATACTCCTTTCAAATATTTTAAAATTATCAATACTCTATTACCAACTATAAAAAAAGTGAATGTGAAGGAGTCATTATTTAGAACATGAATAATTAAAAAAAACCGCCTTATTTACAATGAATGCAATGCATTATGATAGTATATTGTTTGGCATGAAAATGAGCTTTCTGGTGGAATGCCTAATTTTTTAAAATTACATTTGAAAAGACAGGAAAATTATCCATAAATAAATTTTATTTGAAAAATAATGACTATGATTGTAAACAATAGATAAATTTGGTCATTGTTTAGCAGTATCATTTTATTATTATAATAGGAATATATTTTGCCCTAATTAAAAAATTTAATAGAAAACCCCCCAATAAATTTAGCATACCTCTAGCCTACCCCTCCCCTACTCTCTACTACCCCTCTTTAAAAAATTAGAAGCAAACTGGTCCTACCAACCCCGCTCATGTAGACGTTCTGGATTTTCATTGGATGTTAACGCCCCTCAAAAACTAAAATTTCGCCGCCTTCGGTGACGTGTTTTCCCTTTATTAATTAAAACTTTTTAATTATGGTATTCCTTTCATAAATTTTAAAAAGAATAACTTAAATTATTTTAGCTCTGCTACCAACTATCAAAATATTGTGAATATATAAAAGAATTATTTTTTGGATCATGAATTCAATTAAAAACCCCCTCATTTACAATACAAAATGTTGGATAATAAATTTAGAAAGCAATTAAGATGAAAACTATGGTGGATGTTTAAAAAAGAACTAGGCCCAATAGTTAATTAATAAAATTTAAAAAAATAGGCTAAATATAATAAAAATAAATTTTTATAATTTTTCCCATAGTTATTTTAAAAGCCGAAAAGTATCTGATGATAGCTACCCGTTACTATTACAGTAGTAACAAATTACTTTATGACGTTACTTAACAGCGCTATCGTAAATATTTTTTTTCTTTCTTTTATTTGTAGTAATTGATACATTTATTGAATTAATTATAACCATAACTGATCCATAAGAACATTTTAGTTAATTATGTGAATTAATTAATAACATTGATAAATTCTATAATGATTTTATTATCTGGTTAAATTATATATGTAGATAAACATTTGGCTACATTTTGATTTTATTCAAAATCAAAAAATTTTAAAACAAAAATGAATCTTGATTTTATACTTTATGGGCCCAAATTTGATTTCTTTAGTTTCAATAATAATTTTTTTTTATAATAAAATTATGACTTTGAACGCACTCTTAGTAATTAATATATTATACAAATATCCTTAACTAATAACTGATTAAAAATTAATTTTATACATTATAGGAAATAACGATAGCTAAATTCTTCTAGTATATGGAGTACATGTTGTCAATGCATCTTCAAGAGTAGCGACTAATTTATCCTTTACCATTTGAATGGCTATCTCAAAACGAACATCTCTTTCTATATTTTTTATTTCGCCTTTACCATTTCTATCAGTTTTATAAATAAATTTTAAATCATAAACAAATGGGACATAAGGGTCTGTAGAATAGATCCAATTATCGTTTGATGAATTAAATGAACTAATATTTGAGCTAAGATAAGTAGGGTTTGAATATCTCCATAATTCGACCATGAAAGCGCTTGCTGTCTTTGGTCTGAAATCAAACGCTATTTGAAACATAGACATTACACCAGCTATAGTAATATCATGGGCGGAAAAAATATGAATAAATTTTGGATCTTCGATCTTATTGTGTTTATTAATCTCGTCACATATCAAATAATTTTTAAACCAAGGATATTTGATATCCAGCCAACGAGAATCAAAATGTTTTATCATACTACAAAAAATTTTGTTTGTCAAAAGTCCATTGGTCCATTTTAATAAACCAGCGTTATCCTTGTACATCAACCCAAAGGTTTTATCAACATAATTTTGTATAAAATTATAAATATCAGGAGTCACCCAATCAGGTAAGGAATAATTATATGCTTTATCACATAATAATGGGTCTGCCACAATTACCATTGACAAAGGAGACAAACTTTCTCCTAACCCTGAATGTTTTTTGATCTTATCATAAAGGTTTATATTGGTATTGACGTAATTTACTAAAGTGGTGTTTGGTATGGTTAGGGTATTAATTATTTCGATGATATGATTGTAACATTTCTTGAGACTAATAAATAATATATCATCTTCGGTTGTTATGTGGAAGGCATCATATTCTTCCATACCTAAAACCTTTACATATTTTAATATAGCTATATTACATATTATTACGTGTATAATTATTTACTTTATTTCGCGTAATGGAATCCATTTTATTCCCCATAAAGCCATATAAGAAGGCCAAAGCTGAACTTTTGGTCCTTCTTGAATCAGAGGATACCGATTTTATATCGATTAAACTGAGTGGACGATTAAAAATTTTAACGTATCTATTTTTAAGGAGCCTTCCAGCTTCGAGGATCTCATTAATGCCATTGTCCGTAAGGTTATTCTTACCATTTGGCCAACGACTCCCGTTGAATAGGTAATTTTTAAACATATATAATTCGAGAGGAGGTCTCTCACCATGTCTCAATATAATGTTCGTCATTATAATACTGGAATCATTTGAATCTTTTATGGTTTGAATATATTAAAATAATTTTTAAATAGGAATATAAATATTGGTAATTTGTATATGGTATGGATATAATATATAACGAAATATAGATGATGACACTTCATACACCCTAAAAAGTGCCGAATTATTTCTTAAATTTTTTTTTAAAACTTATATATAATTAAGAGCCTTTCATAAAATTTATCAACTATTAATTTAAATCGCGCCGCTAGATTGAAATTAATAAATGTCATAGTGGTGACGCGGCATGTAATTTATTTTAAATATTCTATTTAACTAATCTATTCATGGATTGCACGCTAGAAATATCAATACATAAAACCTAATATAAAGTCGTTGGAAGTTAGATAGTTGGATTTACACCCAACCTAGTTCATATAAATATTTGAATAATTACAAACCCAGGCCCAACCCAGCTCAATATATTTAAAAATAAAATAAGCAACGGGGCCATAGATTCTTCTCATTTTTAGATATTTCAATAATCGAATATAATTTAAAAGTGAAAATCTTATTACATATACTATAATATTATATTTACCTTGGTTCCCAGGGTAAATAGAAGATTTAAAAATATTTTGAATTCCTATAGCGTGTATGATGTATAGACTAAAGATCCTTATAAAATTGAACATGTTAATTATGGGTTAATAAAATTGTGTCAAGAATTTTTTTTATAATCAAAATTAGTAAATATTGTTTTTTTTAATTTTTTTTTACTCTATTTAAAATAATATTATTATTAAATAAAATTAAATAAAATGGTTCAAATTTAGACTCTGGTTCAGGTTGAGTTTCATAACCCGAAATAATTTTGGGTCCCAATTCGGTTTGGAAAAAAAGAGTCTGAATATTGGTGCGGATATCCATTTCCTGTCAATTCTGGAAAATATAATTTATTTTTTTCTCTATCTTTTTAATTTTTAGGGAATAAAAAAACATGTCATATTTTTTTATTCATTAATTCTATTTTTTTAATTTTCCAAATCCGATAGATACAAAAAATCCCACTCTTTTAACCTGCATTCATAGTTAGCGCGAATTCACGGAGAAGTACAATTGCAGAAAAATTCAGCATATTTTGTATATACTTTGTCACGAATTTGTGTTAACTATATATGCTGGTCAACCCCTCATTCATAGTTAGCGTGAATTTGAATATGCGGGATATAATACAAATATTAACCTATTTTGTAATTCACCGCGAATTTGCGCTAAATTTGAATGAGGGGTTATATAGATCGAAAGTTATGTTTATGATAAGTGATAATCATTTTCAGTTAAAGTTTTTTTATATCTTGAATATTTATAACTTTATTTATTTATATATACTATATAACAAAAATTTTATTTTTTTTAAAGACACAAACACAATATATTTTGGTAGAAATAAGGTGAGGAGAAGCTTGAGATTTTAACTTTAAATTTGAAGTTCTTTGCTTCTTTAATGTACTTCTTCCAATTTTGGGTAAATTTATAATAATTTATATAGCACTTTAATCAATTTTGTTGTCCAAATTCAAATGTACTAATAATGAGAAAAAAATTAAATATTTATTATAGAATATGGAAGATTATAACTATAAATTTATTATTTAGAAATAAAAATAAAATAAATAATTATAAAGTGTCACAATGACCATATATAATTATCCCAATTTTCAAAAATTTGAGATAATTTGGATTTTTTTTATTTTCAATATGTTGTCCTATGTTGATAATCCATCATTTACCATGATGATTAAAACTCTATCCCCTGGTACAACTTATGTCGCCAGACACTAATGAATAAAATAGCAGATAACTTTAAAATAATGAAAGATGCTCAAATAGTAGAGTTATCAGAGATATCATATATATGTACTACGGGAGGTAGTTGGACACATAACAGAAGGTAAAAACTTATTTATATTTAAAAATTGTTCTGATTAAATATTTTTGAGCTTATTTGGGAATCACAGACTATTGGCTAGACCCTAGGACTTTAAAAAGAAGATCTGTGGAATTAGCCCTTAAATAATAATAGGATGCCAGACATACGATGTACTTGCAAATAAAATTATTGATAATCTATCTTATATTAAAAATATCTATATAAGATTAAATACGTGCCCTCAAGTGCTAGTGTCGAGAGATTATTTAGTAAGGCAAAACTTATACTTTCTGATCGTCGCTCTAGACTTGGGGATGATAATATTGAAATGATTTTATTATTAAAATGCAACAAATTACCATAAATATTTATTTTTATTACATAAATTTTTTTATAATCAAAACTAATATTTTAATATTTATAAATGTTGGTTTTTATATATTTACTATACAATAACATTATAAGCAAAAAATAAAAAATTTGTTTGTAAATTTTTTTTATAAAAAGTAGCTTAAAAAGTAACTAAAGCTACTTTTAAAAAATAGCTAAAGCTACTTTTAAAAAATAGTAGCTAATAGCAAGCTACTTTTTTTGACAAATAGCGGTAGCGCGCTACTTTTTTTAACAAATAGCGATAGCGGTAGCGCGCTACTTTTAAAAGTAGCGTTTAACAACTCTGTAAGAAATTAATCTCAAGGGGTGATCTAAACCTGGATTAAACCATTTGTTAATAAAAAATATTTTATAAATTTTTATTAGAGATATAATATTACATCATTTTATTCTTATTATATTTATGACAAATTATTTTTTTTTTAAATGTGATGTTTTTATTATTTAGAAAACTATCCTAGGTATAAGGGTAAAGGTTAAATAAGTTCGTAAGATATAATAACTTAAATAATGATTTGGTTGGCAATTTTCTAGTAATTTTTTTTTAAAATATATATTATAAAGTTCATAGATGTTTTTGTTTACACTAAAAAAATATATATATGTTCAATTTATTTCCTTTTTAATTTAGAACCTAACCAGATGGAACCGAAAACAGAATCGGATCAAATTTAGGAGCCCGAACCAATCTTTTAAAAATGATGGAAACCGAAACCAAACCCCATTACTAAATATAAGGAACAGATAGTACCGCGTCATATCAAATAACCGGATCACCTAATAAAATTTTTAGGACCATAATCCATTTCTATTTAGAACCGTAAACTCTTTTAGTCCAGGTTTCAAATGATCCCTCATTATCTTTTTGTAATAAAAATATTCAAATGTTTTATATATACATATATATAAAAACTTTGACTAAAATATATATTGATAAATTGTGATAAGAATCATTATTTTATTACTTAAATAAATTTCTTTAATTCCTGTCTAATTTGATTCTTAAAATCTCTACTTGGTGGAGGATTGGGGCACCATATTACAAGCTGGCGTGGAAGGAGCCCTGTATGATTCCTGCGCTCGCATGATAATTTAATAAATAAGAAAGCTGCTTATTAAAAAAAATAGATTTTTTTGTTGAATTTGATTCCAAATCCCTTCATATATAACAATTCTTAGTATTTATTCGAATTTTCATGTAAGTTTTAGATGCAATATATAATTTCAATCCATAATGGGATATTACATGATTCATTACATTTATTTAGTTTAATAAGGCCTGTAGTAATGTAATATTTAAAGTTAGTCCATTATTGGAATTATGATTACAAATTACAACTATAAGGTCAATTAGTTTCCTATAGTGCAAATTATAGCTATTTAAATTAAAATTATAATTAAGAAAAATTAGTATGGAGAGCTGTATTGATCCCCTCATCCCCACGCCTTTTTTGTGAATTGTTGGCATATTAATTATTGTTATTTCATCCTTTTCCCCATGTAACATATATTTTTTTTCCTCATTTTTTTAGATTTTATTCTATGCTGGTATTAACTCTTTATATTTTGATGGTCTTTTATTCATAATTTTATATTAACTGTTTTTATATTGTTTTGCGGATATAAATAAAGCATTTAAATTAACGTTAAAATGTAAAAGATAATATAATGGAAAATTAACTTTCTTCTAGTTAGATAATTAAACATTCTATATAAATGATACTAATTTACACCATTAGAGATTAAATAATTAAACATTCTATATAAATGATATTATTTTACACCATTAGATATATAATTTTTACTTTCAATATTATGTTATTGGAATCGCCGGGGTGGCCTAGTGGGTTATGATGTAGGCTTGGAAACAGAAGGTCCCAGGTTCAATCCTGGTAGGAACATAAAAATTTTGAGGTTTTTTTCGATGACTTATAAAGACATATGATAAGGTAAATTTCGGAGCTCAGAGATGATACCCCGGTCACCGACAGGCCTGGACAGCCGGGTGTTAGGATACTTGTCCAATAAACAAAAAGGAAGGAAAAAATAGGAATATGAAAGCTAGGGCGTTCCCTCCAAGCGACGCTCAGGGTGTAGACCACCATCCTGTGAAAAGTAAATTTAAGATCAAAGCAAGGAAGACAAGGTGACGGGTGAATTAGCACCAATGTTGAACAAAAGAGAAAAGTTGATAATGGAAAGGTCAGAAGATTTTAATTATTGAAGATGGGTATAAAATGTACTATAATGGAATTCTTAGCAAATAGGAACGGTGTCGGCATCATCTTCAGTCAAGATCTAACCTCCTCAATGGTAGAAGTTAATAGATAAAACTCTGTATTGGTCAATCAATACTACACATCCTTTCTGTATATGCTCCTCAAACGGGTTGCAAAGAAGAGGAGAAAGATGACTTTAGAGCTATCCTTGATGAAGCTGTAATGAAAATTCCTAAGGATAACCTATTCATAATAGGTGGTGAAATGGGCATGTGGGAAAAGCAAGTGATTTTGATACGGCGAAAGAAATGAGAGCATGTACTGAAATTTGAGTAAGCCTTCGACCTTGCCTTAACCAACACTTAACATAGGAAAACAAGGAAAACACAGATAGATTACATGCTAATTACTTGCAGAAGACTAACAAATGTAATGGACTGCAAAGTCATCCCAGGAGAAGATATAGCCGCGCAACGATTTACACATCTCAAATAAATCCACTCAAAATAAGATAAAACTTGAACCATCATCAAATGGGGTAAATTAAAAACAAAATATATTCCCACAAGTCAGTGAAAAAATGTGGACAGACCTTTCATCTAGATTAATAGACAGTGAAATCGACACTAGGCTTGAAGGCAACAAATCATACAAAGAACTATAGTGGTGGAATAAATGGGTACAAACCATTATACAGGAGAAAAAAGCCCTATATAAAATATGGTACAAATCCAAAAACCCAGATGACAATACAAATTACAAAAAATCCAAGAGAATAGATAGAAAGGGGGGGGGGACTAGGGCCAAAGCTATGACATACGATTATGATGAACTACCTACCAAATAGCAGAATAAAATATACAGATTAGCCAAACAGCGAGAAAAGAATTCTAGGGATATAAACGGATCTCCGAAAGTAATCAAAAATAAAGATGGGAAATTGATAATAAAGGAAAAAAAAATAATTAATAGATAGAAGAATAGAAAGAATATTTTCAGGAGCTTCTCAACTTTAATCCCCACATACTACTTCTAGATGAACACTCCCCATATCAAAACCTTGTACAACCAATAACAGAACAAGAAATAATTACATGCCTCAAGCATATGAAAAACAACAAAGCTAGGGGTCCAGATGATATTCAATAGAAAGCCTTAAAGCACTAGGAGATGATGGAATACATCTCCTTACAAATCTGTACAATAAAATACTGGAAAATAAATGAAGAGATTCCTCAAAAATGGAGTCTAGATCCAATCCTCAAAAATAAAGGAGATCCACACAATTGTCAAAATTACAGGGGCATAAAACTAATGTCACACAGCCTTAAACTCTACGAAAAAATAATGGAAAAAAGAAGAGACATAATCGAAATAGGAGAAACTCAGTTTGGCTTTATGCCTGGAAGTTCAACAACTGATGCAATCCACGCAATTAGGCAAATGAGTGAAAAATACAGGGAAAAGAACAAAAAGCTACACATGGTCTTTCTCGATCTAGAAAAGGCCTTCGATAGAATCCAAGAAAACTTATCTGGTGGGCGCTACGTCAGAAAAAGGTTCCCGAAAAATATATAAGAATAATACAGTATATGTGGTCCGTAGCACAACAGGTACTTCAGCATGCTTCACGATAGGGGAGTTCATCAAGGGTCGGCTCTCAGCCCACTTCTCTTCATTACAGTAATAGATAGATGTATTATCACAGTCCATAACTCAAACAGTCCCGTGGAATATAATATTTGCAGATGATATTGTGATACTTGCCGAATCCAAGGATGAAATGAAAGAAAGATCAGTGAGTTGGATAAATATCCTAGAAAAGCATGGACCAAAAGTAAATAGAGAAATGACGGAGTATATAGTGATAGGAGTAGATGAAACAGAGAGTATTGATATAAATGAATGGCAGATATCGGCAATTGAAAGCTGCAAACAATAGAAAAAGAGATAAAGAAAATTAATCAAGGGTGGTTAAAGTGGAGATCTTTATCAGGAGTGCTATTTGACAAAAGAATACCATAGAAATTAAAGGGAAAAATTTACAGTTCCATAGTACAACCAACTATTCTATATAGTTCGCATGGACAACCAAGGAATCAGACGAGAGAAGTCTAACTATGGAGATGAGAATGCTGAGGATGATTGCTGGATGATAAAGTGAGCAGTACAAGAATACTAGGTTTAAAGGTAGTTGCCCATTAAGACTAAGATAATGGTAAACAGACTTAGGTGGTATGGGCACACTATGAGAAGGCCTATGAACTACATAAGAAATAAGGTTGAGAGTTTGGAAGTGATGGGCAAATGGGGCCATAAAGTTAGAGCCAATATGAAGAAGTACAAATTAGATAAAAGAGATGAATAACATAAAGTGAAGAGAGATATTGAAGGAGCTTACCACCAGAAAAGGTGAAAGCTAAAGAGGAAAAAAAAATATATTATGTTATTAGAATTTTACCGTTGTTTGATTTAATAAAGATACTTCCGATATTCCTAATTCTAAACTAATTCCTACAGGTTTAGGTTCAAGTGACAAATTATTTAATAGTTCAGGTTCAGTTTAGATTCAGTAAATAATAATGGCCTGTACCCTTTTAACGTTCGGTTTAGCGTTGGTTTGAATCCTTGCTTATATAGAAGTTGGGCACCATTTGGGGCTAAATGTGCTATACCACACTTTTGAAATTTTCGAAATATGCCCTGAAATTTCCTACATCCTAAATTTTTCAAAAATCATGTGCCTTAATTTTTTTTATATAACCTTAGATTTTAGATTTGCAATCAATGAATAATATTCCTAAAAAACCGGATCCCCATGTCCCTACCTCTGAAACTTCTAGATCATCGACCTTAGCCGATCTATCTCCCACCCCACCGTTAGTGAAGCCCATGTTCCATGGCCTATAAATAACAGGGGAGTAGCCCCTAAATATTTTTTAATGCCCCCCCCCCCCCCCCCCCCCTCCTTATCTTTTATAATAAATCCTGATTACTCAACTGTATAATAGCTTAATTGAATATTTATTTTTTTTGTAACACTTAAACACTTCAAAAATAAATTTAGCATGATTAATAATATTTTTATGATAATTGATCTAGACAATTGTAAATAATTTTTTATGAAATAAATCTCTATGTACAAAGACGATATTTTTATAAATAAATTATAATGTAAACAATATTAATTTTTTTTCAAAGGATTTTATAAAATATTATTTTTAATAACACTGAATTAATTTTATAAAAAAAACATTTTAATTTTATAAAAAAAACATTTTGTTACGATTTTATATATAATAATATACCGTATTGGGATATAATTTTTAAACATTTACTGACTGCGGCTAGCCTAAGAACAATATATAATTTTTTTAAAAACACAATTCAAAAGAATGGATATATTAATTAAAGAAACTTTTGTATAATAATATTATCATAATTTTATTAGATTATAATATAAGATTTTATCTATAACAAATTTTTAGATGTGATGTTTTTGCCGTTTAAAAAATAATCTCGATAGATAAGTTTATAAGATATTAAACCAAATTAGAAATCTGCAATGGGTGGGTTTTAATCGGAACGCCCGCCCATTGTTAAGAAGAATTTAACCTGCTACGCTCGTCTATAATTTTTTTTAAAAATCTAACTATCAAAAATTTTGTTTATAATTGTTTCAAAAATTATTTTAATGATTTGGTTTGGTTTTTTATTTTTAATATCTATTGTATTTATATTTAAACTTATTAAATATGCTATATTATTATGAAATAAAAGGGATAATATTTGTTCGGCTCATTTAGCCCGATAAATGTTTAAATTCACCCTTCCATCATTTTAAAAGTATTGTTTAATCAGCTCACTCGGCCAATGTTTAAAATATTTTAATCCATCCGTTCATGCTCGCCCGTTTAGATTGAATCAGAAATAGAACCCGAGGCGAAATCTAGAAACCCGAACCAATCTATTAAAATTTATGAGAATCCAACTCAAAAACCTATTTTAAAATTTCGGGACATTTCTAAAAATAAGTTGCATTGTTTAATAGGTCGAAGCCGAAACCCTCAGTACCGAATCAGATTTTAGAACCAAAACACCTAAACAATTTTTTTAGGAGTAGAACCACTTTTTAAAAACTATTTAACACAGGCATCGAAACAACAGCATTTTTGCCATATCATTCCAGTTCCGGATGAAAAGTTTTCCGGTTTCTGAACCAGGCTTTGAAAAGTTCTTAGAAAAATATTTAACTTAATATTTGAATCAGCATATTTCATTCATGAATTTATTTAAATAAGAAAACTAGCCAAACCTATAAAATCGGCTGCATTCTACCCACTACTCGCAGAGGAAAGAATAAATTTTACCAATAAAAGAGCACATTTCGATATGTCTTAGTTACACGAAGATTTAAATATAAACGATAATTTTTTTTTATAATTTATGAAGTATTGGGTACAAATTTCCAACATTTATTTAGCCTAGTCAAAAGTAATTTTTTTATATTAAAAAATGAATAAAAATGTAACAGCATCAGAGTTGATAAAGTATCATAAATAAACGTTCTATATATACTCTATAAATATTTTTATAAAATATATGTTTTCCAGGTGCATCTGAAATTTTATTTTGCGCTATTTTAAAATATTACCTTTAAAATATTTTATTTTATTAAAATCCCGGGTTTGTTTTTTTGCAACTAAGAACAAACAAACCTAATTTTACTTTATATTTATTGACTGACAAAATATCCCAGAAAAAATGGACCCACGATAATCATCAGGTTATGAATGATTTCTTAAAAAAAAGTATTTTACTATATTGAATATTATTCAAATATATAAATGTTTCTCATAAAGATGCCACACAACCATAACACATTGCACTAGTGGGATTTTTTTTAATATAGCAAGAAGGTATCCACTAAAATGTATCTATAATTAGTTATATTTAGAAAGTTAAAATTATGTACAACTTTGAAGGGGCCTGACGCAAAATTCCTTAAGCATATTGATCATATTTGCTCCAAATTTTTATCAACCTGCCATCTTAATCTCTTAAGTATTCACACAGGAACACCAGTAAATATGTCAAATGTAAAATTAAAAAAAAATTGCGGAAAGCATTTTTCCTTAAATAGGATCACTTGGACGATAATTAATTTAAATCTTTGAAAGATGGATATTTTCTTTTGAATTTATAAACCTTGCCTTATTGATAAACTTGAAATAGTTCACTATAGCCAGAAACAATACTATTGTACAGAATAACATTAGGCAAAACGAACAATCATTGGGTAAATCTAAACTCCATGCTGAATAAATTATTAAAGTAATCAAATTCGCTTAAGTAAAAGATGTTATATCTCTTCAATTGGTTTCCCAAAAAGAGAATATATATGGATTAGCGCTAGGATTATATTTAAGGCCTAAAATAATTTTTTTATAAAAAGAAGTTTTTTATAATTTTAATAATATTTTATAACAATAAATAACGAAAATTTACTACATTCTCATAGATCAAGTATTTTAGTGAACATTCTTTCATTAAATATAGATAACACAAAATTTCCACATGTAATAGACCAGAATCCACATGGCAGTTGCTGATGTAAAAATTTTTTTAGCATTTTTTGGTGTTTTTCTTTTATTTTTGTTTTGTTTTAAATATAACATAAAATATTAGTAAATGTAAACGCTAGCATTTAAAAACCTACACATAACTTTACAAAAAGAGAAGCAAGCTAACCTTCAATTATATTTTTAGTATTATACCGAACTAAAGTCCGTATTATTAAAATTAAATTATTCTATATCATCTCTCAATGTATGGTTTCAAAAGGTAAATCGAAAATATATGGAGTTTAAATAAATAATTCAATCCATTAGAATGAATAGTATCCTTTATACAAATATGTCTTAATTGAGAAAAGGAATTCACCCATGGATTTATAATTATTTTAGACCCGGCTTGAGACTTTAATTTTTTATTAGGTCCAAAGGGTTTTATATAATCATGCCTCTCCTCCTTGCAAATGGGTTCAATAATAAGTTAATTAACTTTGCTTTGGACAAAATGATAGTACAAAATATTCAATAATAAAATACAATGTAGTTTTAATAGATTTTTTAGAAAAAAAACTCATATAAATATTTTATAATAAAAAAAAATATGAAAATTATAATTTAAATAAACATATACATATTTTTCCCCATAGTTTTTTAATAACCAAAATGTATTGGGATGCAGTTACTAAATATTTATTAGAATTAATTTTAAAAATCATGAAATATAATATCTATTGTTCTACGATGAGTACATGTTATCAAAGCATCTTCTAGAGTAGCGACTAATTTGTCCTTTACCATTTGAATGGCTATCTCAAAACGTACATCTCTCTTGAGGTTTTTTACTTCGTTTATACCATTTCTATCAGTTTTATACAAAAATTTTAATTCATAAATAAATGGAACATAAGGGTCTGTAGAATAGATCCAATTATCGTTTGATGAAGTAAGTGAACTAATATTTGAGCTAAGATAATTAGGGTTTGGATATCTCCATAATTCGACCATAAAAGCGCTTGCTGTCCTAGGTCTGAAATCAAACACTATTTCAAACATCGACATCAATCCAGCCAGAGTAACATCATGGGCGGAGAACATATGAATTGATTTAAGGTCTTCGATATTATTGATTAAATTTATATCGTGACATATCAAATAATTTTTAAACCGTGGATATTTGATATTCATCCAAAGAGAATCAAAATATTTTAGCATATTACAAAAAATTTTGTTTGTCAAGAGACCATTAGTCCATTTCAATAAATTTGCGTTTTCCTTGAACATCAACCCAAACATTATATCTGCATAATTTTGTGTAAAATTATAAACATCAGGAGTCACCCAATCAGGTAAGGAATAATTATTTATTCTGTCAAAAAATAATGGGTCTGCTACAGCCAAAATTGACATAGGAGTCAACCTCTCCCCGAACCCTGAATATTCTTTAATCTCATTATAAAGGTTTATATTGCTATTGATGTAATTCACTAGATTAGAGTTTGGTTTTGTTAGTGTAGTAATTATCTCGTTGATATGATTGTAACATTTCTTAATACTATCAAATAATAAATCATCTTCGGTTGTTATGTGGAAGGCATCATAATCCTCCAAACTTAAAACCTTTACATATTTTAATAAATCCATATTAATACATTATATAATATTATAAGTATAATTATTTACCTTTTTTCGCGTAATGAAATTCATTTTATTTCCCATAAAGCCATATAAAAACGCCAAAGCTGAGCTTTTCGTCCTGCTAGTATCAGAAGATAAAGATTTTATATCGATTAAAGTGAGTGGACGATTAAAAATCATAACTTATCTATTTTTAATAAGCCTTCCAGTTTCGAGAATCGCAATAATGCCATTGTCCGTTAGGTTTGTCTTACCATTTGGCCAATGACTTTCGTTGAATACGTAGTTTGGAAACATATGCGTTTCGAGAGGAGATCTCTCACCATGTCTCAATATTATGTTCGTCATAATAATATTTGAATCATTTGTATCTTTTATAGTTTGAAAGGTTTAATATTATTTTTAAATAACAATATATAATCGCACACACTTGATAAACTCCTTACGCCAAAAGCCGTATTATTTAAATTTGGCACTTCTTTTTTTTATGGAATAAAATTAAGAATCTTAACTCAAAAAATTTTAATTTTAACTTTAATAGAACTGTATCTTTAAAATTTTCCATACCAGAAAAATTCAACTATTAATCTAGGCCGCGCCACCAAAATCATTCCTATTTTTTTTATCTTGGCGCCGCGATATGTAAATTTTAAAAAAATGCAATTTAATTTGATTTATAGATTACATGCTATCAAAATAAATATAATCGAATATTAAGCTCTCAGAAACTAGACAGTAGAATTTTTATCAGGCCGAGTTTATTTAAAAATCAATATTTGTGTGACTGTATGCCCAGCCCAGACACAGGACACCATATATAATTAAAATAAGCCTCTGAGCCGTAGAGCCATCTCATGTTTGGATATTTTAAGAATTATAGTTTGAAAGTTAGAATCAAATCATTGAATATTATTATTACATACCTTGGTTCCTAGAGTAACTAATGGATCCAGAGATATTTTGAATTCCTATAACAAGTATGATGTATAAACCAAAGATCCTTAAAAAGTTTAACATGATAATTTTGGTTATTAAAATTTTGTTAAAATTTTTTTTATATATTTATACTGATATAATGTAAGATCAAGATTAGTAAATATTTTTTAAACAGTAAAAAAACGGTCCCTTTTTTAAAAATAACTTTATATAACATTATAATAGTAGATATTTTATTTAAAATATTTATTATTAATTTGATTTAAAAAAAATAAACAAAGGTTATTAATCTATCAGGGCTATCATTCGTTGCTGTATTGCGCAAGACAGTTTTCCCGCGGAACGTAAGAACTTCTTTCCGAAACGTTAAATGGTGCAGAATATCTTGGATTTTTTTTCTTTCCAAATTAATAAAACGGCCGGATTTGGTAAGGGTTCAGGATCGAAATATTTTTAACCTGATCGAAACTATTTGAATCCGTATCGATTGAATAGAATGACGGTTTTTAAATTCATTCTTAAATCTTTCAATGTCTACTATTTTTTTTGATCTAAAAATTTTACTAAAAGAAAGAAAGAAAAAAAACGAATTAGGACCGTTGTATCTAACATAATCAATTTTTTACTTTAGTTTTTTTTAAAAGATTCAATTATAAAAAATATGGCGAAAATTCCTAAATCCTTGGATTAGAAAAAAATTGGGATTGGGGTTCATAACCCTAATTACTTTAGAGTTCCGGTTCTGTACGAGTTTGGAAAAATGTGTGCCAAACTCAGAACCGAAACCAACTTCCGGTCTAGAATCCTGGGAAATATAATGCATTTTTATTTATTTTATAGTAAATGATTATTCTATAGAAAATTATAGTGAACTTGAAATCAAGCTGGCTGGAGCTGACAAAATTTTACTGGCTAATCTTTAGAAAAAAAAAGATTCAGAATTGACAAAATTCGAAAATTGTAATAAAAATAAATGAAATAACGTTTTTTCCATATAAAAAAAAATTAGATTTCCTAATTATTCAATTATTTTTGTTAAAATGATGGAAATTCTTACATTTCGCTCGCTTCTCATCGTATCTCCATACCACCTAAGCCTGTTCACCGTAATCTTTGTTTTAATGGGTATTGCTTTTAACCTTCCGTTCCTATATATTTATTTCTTATCTTATCCTTTTTGATAAACTTGCTATCATTATCTCCATTGTCTGCAAACTTCTCTCTGATTGTTTGGACATGTTTTCGAACTACATAAGATAGTTGGTTGTATTAGGGTATATATCTTTCCTTTTAATTTGTGATTCTTTTATCAAGGAGCAATTCTAAATTTCTCCGCCTCAGCCCATACTATTTTTTATTTCTCTTTTGATTGTGTTATTATTTTGTAATATGGAGCCAAATTATTTACATCTTTCCATTGCCGATACCCGGTATTCATTTATGTCGATGCTGTCTATTTCATATCCACCGATGACCATGAATTTTGTTTTCCCTTGATAACTTTTAACTCATATCTTTCTAGTATATCTACCAAACTCATGAATCTTTTCCCCCATATCTTTCTAGTATATCTACCAAACTAGTGAGTCTTTTCTTTATTTCATTCTTTTCAGCAAGTATTGAAATATTATTTGCAAATATCATATTCAATGGGGTTTTTTCCGAGATAGTCTCTGACTGGACATCCATCATAGTTATGAACACTAGTGGGCTGAGAGCCGACCCTCGCTGAAATGCCTCAGCTATTTGAAAGTCTGTTGATGTGCTCAATGTGATTTCTTTAATGTGTGGCTTATCAACCACTAGCTAAGTTACTTGAGATTCTATAGAAAGCTTTCTCGAGATCGAGATCCATATGAGCCCTTTCTTTCCCTGTATTTTTATCTAATTGCGTGAATATTGTATCAGGTTGATCTTCCAGGGATGAAACCAAACTGAGTCTTCCCTATTTTAATTATAACTCTTTATCTTTTTTCATTATTTTTTGGTGGAGATTTAAACAGTGTGACATTAGTTTAATACCCCTATAATTTTGACATGTGGGACTACCTTTTTGAAGATAGGAACCGAATAGCTCTGTCTCCATTTTTAAGGAGTCCCATCACTTTCCAGTATATTCTTTCATCTCCTAGTGCTTTAAGACTTTCTACTGGAAGATCATCATAGCTCCTTGCATTAATATTATTCATGTGTTTGAGGCCACTTATATTTCGTGCTGTTATTGGTTGAATAACGTTTTTGCCATGGTGTGTGTGTTTATCTAGATGCAGTATATGGGGTTTAAAAAGCTCCTGAAAATATTCATTATCTCTTTATTTGCCTAATATATAGATTTTATTTAGCTTTCCGTACATGTCGCTATATGCTAGTGATTTGGCCCTATATACACCTTTGTAGTTCTTGTTTGAGCTTCTTGTATTTTTGTTTGTTTTCTACTTTTTTTAAATTTAAACCTTATTTTGTAGAGTGTTTTCTTATGGCAGTGGTGCATATCCTCATTCCAAGACCAAATTTCTTTGTTTAATTTGTTTTCCCATTTGTCAAACCGAGGGCAAGCTGTTGATGACCTTGGTCTTCTAAGTTCGGTAAATCATCTTTTCACACATATTTGCTCATCAATCATCAAAGAAAAACTATAAAATTTTATTTGTCCGCTTTGAGGTTTGAACCTGGAACCTTCGTTTACTGTGCGAACATCATCGCACTAGCTACCCCGGTGATAATTTTATTAAATTATTAGACCTTAAATAATAAATTTTGAAATTAGGCTTTGTTCAGCTGATTAAAAACATTAATAATTTTTAAAATAATTTTATAATTTAAGTTTTATCTTAAATAAAAGCATAATCATTTTGCTTTTAGTAAAATTAAAACATAATAGAAATATCAACTAATATCTGCTTAAAATTTAATTTTAAAATACATTATCTAAATTGTTCTACGAAATGGAGTAGTAGAAATCAGGGCTAGTAGAGGTAACTTTTGTTAATTCATCATAGGTCCGAAAATAATTGTGGTATTTTCCGTAAGATAGATAGCCAATTATACCTAATGTTTTACACGGATAAATTTATTAAAATATTAATTTTTTCTCAAGATTAATCCTAGAAAAAGTAAAAAATTTTACAACAAGTCTCAAACCCGGGGTTTGTAGATTTAACTAATTTATTAAACCTACTATATAATATTTATATTATTATTACATTATTTTTATGGACAATGTTTTATTGATATAAAATACAATAAAACATATAAATAATTCATATAAAAATGACATATTATTTTGAATTATAAAAAAATGAATAAAACTTTTGAAAAAATCTTTATTTTTCTCGAATTCCATTGCATTATCATATAGAATTGATTTAAATCTATACAATGAATATGCTTATTTTATATAGTAAGCATAATTTAATTGATACGACTAGCCCCTTACTACTAATATGATTAATATATTCTAAAAATAATATTTAGATACTAATATGATTATGATACTTTCTGAAATGCAAAAAGTAAGTTATAAATTTCATATAATGTCAATTTTATAATTTTTTAACACTTCATATTTTAATGTCATCTAATATTATGGTGTAAAAAAAATTTTGATTTACCTAAAAAACACATTTCATCATAAAAAACATATTTTATCATAAAAAAACATTATCATAAACAACATATTTTATCATAAAAAACATATTTTATCAAACATAATTTATCATAAAAACATATTTTATAATAAAAAACATATTTTATAATAAAAAACATATTTTATAATAAAAAACATATTTTATAATAAAAAACATATTTTATAATAAAAAACATATTTTATAATAAAAAACATATTTTATAATAAAAAACATATTTTATAATTAAAAACATATTTTATAATAAAAAACATATTTTATCATTATAAACATATTTTATCATAAAAAACATATTTTATCATTAAAAACATATTTTATCATAAAAAACATATTTTATGATAATTTGTCACAAAAAATATTTAAATAGCTGAGGGGTATAAAATATTTTTGCCTCAAATATACATATTATACAATGCTATTATGTAATTGCCGAACTGATAAGCCCCTTGCGCCGACTAGCACTGGTCTCTTTTACATGTTATCAAGGCATCTTCTACAGTAGCCACTAATTTATCCTTTCCCATTTGAATGGCTATCTCAAAACGAATATCTCTTTCGAGATTATTTATTACGTTTTTACCATTTCTTTCAGTTTTATAAATAAATTTTAAATAATAAATAAAAGGAACATAAGGGTCTGTGGAATAGATCCAATTATCGTTTGATGAATTAAATGAACTAATATTTGCGCTATAAGTTGGGTTTGAATATTTCCATAATTCGACCATGAAAGCGCTTGCTGTCCTGGGTCTGGAATCAAACTCTATTTGAAACATCGACATTATACCTGCTATAGTTATATCATGAGCGGAAAACATATGAATAGATTTAGGGTCTTCGATGTTATCAGTTATATTTTTCTCGTGACATATCAAATAATTTTTAAACCATGGATATTTAGTATTCATCCAAATAGAATCAAAGTGTTTTAGCATATTACAAAAAATTTTGTTCGTCAAAAGCCCAATACTCCATTTTAACAAATTCGCGTTGTCCTTATATATCAACCCAAACATTATATCTGCATAATTTTGTGTAAATAAATAGACTTCAGGAGTCACCCAATCAGGTAAGGAATAATTATATGTTTTGTCACAAAATAATGGATCTACTACAAATAGCATGGTCATAGGAGTCAACCTCTCTCCGAACCCTGAATGCTCTTTGACCTTATCATAATAATTTTTATTGCTATATACATAATTCGCTAAAGTGGAGTTTGGTATTGTTAGAGTATTAACGAATTCGGAGATATGATTGCAACATTTCCCGATACTATTTAATAATAAATCATTTTCGGTTGTTATGTGTAATGCATCATACTCTTCTAGAGCTAAAATCTTTATATTTTAATAAGTTATATAACATATCATGGTATATATTATTTACCTTTTTTCGAGTAATGAAATCCATTATACTTCCCATAAAGCCATATAAAAAGGCTAAGGCTGAGCTTTTCGTCCTTATTGTATCAGAAGATGAAGATTTTATATCTAATAAACTGAGTGAACGTTTAAAAATATTAGCGTATCTATTTTTAAGGAGCCTCCCAGTTTCGAGAATCTCAATAATTCCATTGTCCGTTAGGTTATTCTGACCATTTGGCCAATGGCTTTGGTTGAATACGTAGTTTGGAAAGATATATGATTCGACGGGAGATCTTTCACCATGTCTTAATATAATGTTCGTTATTATAATACTGGAATCATTTGAATCTTTTATGGTTTGAAAAGATTAAAATTATTTTTAAATAACAATAATGGATATTCATATATCACAGAACATGAATGATGACTCCATACGCCTTAACAAGTATGTCATTATTTAAATTTATCATTGAATTTTTACTTTTTAAAAGTATGAAATTAAGAAGCATACCAAACTCATAAAATTTTAATTTAATCTTTATTAGACCCGTGCCGGTGATATTCTCAATGCTGAAAAAGTAAAATTATAAACATGAGTAGCACTGTCATTCACTAATTTTTCTAATTAATCTCACGCTAACAATATCAAAAATACATGTAATCGAGATAGTGATCGAAAGCTAAAAAGTAGGATTTTTATCCGGTTAAGTTAATTTTCTTAAAAAAGTTTATCTGATGGTATGCGCAGGCCCGAACCGGTCATAAAGAGAAATAAAATTCAGGGGTCAAATAGCCCACGATCTTAGGTTTTTAAAAATCTTAAGTTAGAATAGTTTAAAAACTAGAATCAAGTTACTGTATATATAATTGTATACTTTGGTTCCCAGAGTAATAACTATTGGGTCTAGAAATTTTTTTAAATCCTATAGCTTGTAAGATGTATAGCCCGATCCTTATAAAATTTAACATGTTAATTTTGGGTTATTAAAATTTTGTTAAAAAATTTTTCTTATTGATAATAATATAATGTAAGATCAAAATTAGTATATATATATATAATTTTTTTAAACTACATAAAAAAAAAATGCTTTTTAAAAAAACTTTATATAAAAACTAAATTATAATAAATAATAGATAAATATTAAATTTGCGGAATGTCTAAAAGTCTAAAGGCTATACATGATACGAAAGGCTAAAAAATAAAATTGAAAATAAAAATAACAAAAAAATGTTTGGTTTATTGCTTTCTTTAATATAAAAATATTTTAATATAAAATTTAACATCTTTTCAAAAAATTTTTGCGCTTTATCCGATATTTTATTTCCTATTTTACTCTGTCTCTTTCTCTTTCTCATTTCAATTCATTCACATTTTGGAAATATTTCCTCAGCATTAATAATTACTAAAGATAAATTAAACCCAATTATGGTTATATTTTTTCGGATAAAAATATAACGTAATTTACATTTAAATTCTCTATCTCGTGTCACTTGATAGGTAAATTTCATCTTTGCACTGATTATTAATTCATTTTTTTCCCCAAACTTTATGAAGAGGCCTTTGCATTTCGCACCTTTTTATTGTCCCATATATTCATGTTCCCAATTCCCTAACTTCTCATTAGACCCGTTACATATTACTTGATATAGGTGACATAATTTTATCTTCGCATTGATTATTGATACATTTTATTCCCCTCTCTCGAAGAATACTATGAAAAGAACAGATTTATTCATTTCGCTCTTATTGCCCCATAACTCTATATTTCCCGTTTCCCACCTTTACTTTATTCCGCTCTTAAAAAAACAGTAATTTATCAATTTCGAAATTAGTCAAAATTAGAAACCGGTCTTACTACTCTCAATTGCACTATATCCACCACGTATATTTTCTTCATAAGTACAGTATGTCTAAATTGACAGTTTAATTGGTATTCACTCTTTCCCCTACCCTTCCTCCATAAGTATAGCATATATCCAAAAACAGTTTAATTGATTTGAACGAAACAGTTCCAAAAAATGGGCTTCCCTCATGCTAAACGCGCGGGGTTCTCTCTCGCCAAAAGTAATATGCTCTAAAAAATCTCCGATTTTTTATAGAAGATTTATTTTTATTAACCTGTTTCGCTATCTCCCAAAAATAAAATAAAGATGATAAAAATATTAGGGGGGCTCCATAAAAGGGACAAAAAATTTATCGGATTCGATATGGGGCCAGATTCGGAATATTTTTAAATTAGTACTTTGGTATATGCGTGTGTGAATGACCGAACCGAGCCTAGGTACGGTTTCTCACTATCGATTGAATAGAATGTTAAGAAAATATATATTTTTTTTATTAGATATAATATTATATGATTTTATTTTCATTACATTTATATCAAAAAATTAATTATAAATGTTTTTTAATGATTTAAAATAAATTTCTAAATGATAACCTTGGTATAAGAAAAAGGCATAACAAATTTTTTAAGATATATGACTTAAATAATATGTTTTTAGGTTGTCAGTATTTTAGTTGTTTTTTGTTTAAAAAATATATCAAAAAATATATCACAGTGTTAAATGGCTTTTTTTCCAATTAAAAAAAATATATAGTTAAATTTATTTCCTTTTATGACTTCATTTTAAAATTTCCAGGAGCCGGTTCTAGAAAAGTGCATGGGACTCTCGACTCCTCATCAAATCCAAGAACCAGAAAACCGAATAATTACCTCTTTTTAAAAAATTTTTAGAACCGGAAGCCTCTTTAGTCCGGGTTCTAAAGGGCCTCATCCGAATTCGTTTAACTTTAAAAACAACCGAAGAGCAGTTTTGAAAACCTATTTGAGAAACCGAAAATCCACTATAGTTTTTGTAAACCCTGGGATTTTTATTTTGAGAACTAAATGATAATGGTATATTGCAACAGGAGGTTACAATTTTTTTTGAGATTATATCATACTCAAAAGTATAACCTTTTCAAATTCGACGTTGCTAATGATTTAATAGGTATCTTTTATAAACGAACAATTTTGTTAATAATATTTATCAAAAATAAAAATTTATTAGATTTAATTAGTAGAGGAAAGTGGATCAAATTTTTTTTAACCTTTAACTTTTGAATTTAAAATGTTTTTATATTTTCAATTTATCATTTTAATTGTACAGGTCGAAGGAATATTCACTTTAATCCATTCTTCGTGGAAAGGTATTGGATTAAGGATCAAGAAAACCCTAGGCATAACTATGAAGATTTGCCTAAAATTCGTATCAAAGAACAAGAAAAAAACAATAACAAATCTAGCCATCCGAAAATTAAAATTAAATAAAAATTAAGCGGATTGTATTTATATGAGTCTAAAAGTTGATTGATACATTCCATTATTGATAATTTTCTCTAATTTATTTAAAATAAAGGTTTACAACAATTATCACCTTTATCTCTCTAAATTTTCCGGTTCAAAACACATACTCACGAACATTCGTATATCATCAGATTATATACATTTTACTCAATACTGATTATTATTGTATGATTGTAAATATTCTCTTTTGTGATATGTGATTTTTTTATTTTAACAACAATAAAGATTAGTTAAAGAAGTTCTATATTTGTTAATATTTTGTGTTGTACTGGAAAATATTTTAAAATTCAGGTTCTAAAGGGTTTCTCTTTAAGTGGAATACCAGAAAGCATTCGGCCTATCAAAAAGAACAGAAGGGGTGTTTTATAAACTTATGCGCGAGGCTGGGACCTTCTGGGGCTAAACGCTAATGGTTAATTTTTTTTGCCAAAAATATATAATTATAGTAATTTTTATTTATCTTCTATCATTTTATAAAACAATATATAATTTGTACTCTTCAAAAATTACTTTTTCAGATGCTCCAATTTTTCAAAAAGATAAAATAAAAAAAGTTTAATAATTTAATAAAGCTATCATCTATGAAAAAAATTAAACCCAATTCGATATAAAATCGTACTTAGTTAGACCAACAATTATGTTTAAACTAACATAAATTAAAAAAGTAGTGAAATTTTGAGGATCCGGGGTTTTAACTTTCAGAAGATACTAGCCATCATAGACAGTGACTTCGTAGGGCTGGGACTCTCGTCCCCATAGATAAATTTTTATGGGCGCTTAAATTGAAAAAATAAATATCATATCTGAAAACGTAAACTCTATCTTATAACTAGTTTTTCTTTATCTCCTATTTTATAAAAAAAACTAAAAATACAAATTTTTTTTTACTCCTAGTTATTCGTATCAAGTCAACTCAGCAAAAATTTTATCGCGAAGACATTCCATGAATTTTTTTCTGCCAAGCCTTAACCGTCAATACATTTTAACATATCGCAAATTCATTATAGCGATTTTTTATCGCGAGCCCTTTGAATGTATTTGCATTAAGTCATTATCGCGAGAGAATTAGCGCGAAATAGTAAATATATTGCGAATTCATTTATTTGTTTAAAGGAAACATATTCAATATCAATTTATCCATCAAAGCTCCTTACCTATATCTGAAGAAATGTATCATCTAGATTCCCTGTACAAAAACTACACCAAGCAAAAACGACGCAGAGGTCGACCTTCAAAGGATGGGATTTGTTGTTGAATAAAATGTAAGTTTAAATTATTATTTAGATATAAACATTTATAATTATTTTTTAGATGTTCAAATGAACTGCAATTTATTAAATCTATTAGATATATTTGTTAATTTACTAATTTTTATATATTTGATATCATAATTTTCATAAAATATTTTTGCTAACTTATAAAAAAAAGAGATATTTGTATAAACTTAAAAGACTCTTGTTTTACAATAACAAGTAATTTTAATTAATTTTCAATAAAAACTGCAATTCCATAACATTTTTGATATCTATTTAATTCACTAATTTTCATATAATATATTTAGTAATAGCCAATGATTATTCAAAATATTTAACTGTACAAATAATAAAATCTTATATAAATTTATAAGTTATAAAAATAATTATTTAAATACAAAAAAACAAAGTTAGGTTGGATAAGGCTAATAAATTTATATAAGAATAGTCATAAAGCAGAAATTAGCTCTGTTTCCATGGGATCAGGGTCATTCACCAGGCCGTTTTTATCCGATTTAAATATTAATGATGGTTCAAGTGTAGCGGATATTTGGGTGAATTTTGAAACTCGCGGAATGAGGAATTTGCACTGGGTATGATGAGGAATCTTCCTTTAGAGGATCTACAATGTATAATGGCTCTTCCTTTTCTGTCTATGTTAATTCGTCTACCAGAGCAGATGAGAAGGTTATTGCACAATTTAGGCGGGTTAACTTTAGAGCTGAAATGGGC